>NW_010549187.1:0-24554 GCF_000687285.1 Phaethon lepturus | reverse complement strand
GTCTCCGTTTATGGGGACAATGGACTGGAAGACATGTCACTCAAATTAATAAATTCCAGGACAAACAAGGTACTGATACTAATTTTCAGAGCAGTGAATCATAGTCTACAGGCATTAAATTAATTTCCTTTTAGAGTCACTATGAAAGCTGCGTAACTAAAGTCAGGATAAATCACTGACAGCCAAGAAGAAACTGTGCAACAAGTTACTCAATATTGTCTGAATCTGGAATGCAACAAAAGCATTTATCAAAGAACACTGGCAACTTTCTGTCCAAAAGCCATTTTTAACCCAAGTTACCACAAAAAAGGAAATTAAAATCAAACCCCAAAACTTCTCAAGAAATTTTGCTTCTGCGCATGCGCTCTCAAATTGGAAGGGGGGAAAAAACAACCCCAAACCTGCCAGAGACCACATGGAGTTTACCTGAAACTTCACTATGTATGTATGAATACCACTTTATGTTAGCTGCTCAGATGCTACAGTGAGGGGTGAAAATAAACCTTTATAGAGATGCTCTTAAGAGTAACAACTGCAGTCATCATTAAAACATGTCATATATGCCTCTGTAAAAGCAAAATGAAATCAAGCCTGAAGCTGTTTTTTGGAGGGGTACTTAATGTGCTTAAAAACAGAATTGAACTTCAGCTTATGGGTCTTTCCATACCTACTTTTATCCTTAGGTCCTAGAGCAATAGGCTTTTTTGCTTTGTGGAGATTAAAACAAAACAAGTAAAACTACCAATCGCCCTACCACCTACCTTCTACCTACAACAGCCTGAGAATTCTTACATGAAATTCTTTGCAAAAGGTATCCTGAACTTTTCCGCAAATTTCTGTCTCTACAGAATGTTGTGCTTCCTTCTCATTCCAGTTTTTCTGTGGACCCTTCCTACCTGAAAAGATACTCAAACCAAATCTAGTTGTGTTGTTTATTCACTAAGGCAGCTGAATATTCTACTGTGAAAGTACCTCTGTAATAATAGGTAAATGTTTATTAAAAATAAAGTTATAGTTCTTGCAGTGCTCCAGTGTTGAAAAGCAAGTTTTGTTCACAGAAGCAGCAGTTCTTAAATAGTAGTCAAAGACTGAAAACTAGTATCAGTTTTAGAAGAAATCTGCTCCTGAGGTGGAGGTCAAAACCCATTGCTACTACAGCCAGTATGGTATGTCACTGAATCTCAGTATTTTAGCCAGCAGCATTAAATTTCCAGGACAGGGCACTAACCACAAAGCTAGATTTAAGAAAAACAAAACAAAACCCCAACCCCATGCACCAGAGTCCTCGCTTCTCCCATGAAATGTTTCAGTGTCCACATTAATGCTTTTGTTACGGCAGATGATACAGCCATCTCTGTACTGATGAAGGTGCCAAAGGAGCAGATGATGCACTCATACTGGTCAACACCAGAGGAAGGCATCTTCATAAATACTAGACAGAAGGAACAGGAGTCACGCTCTTGGAAAAAAGAGAATGGAAATCTACTTCTGAGGGAAGTAGAGCAAGTGGCCTACTTAAAGTGAGTACTTTCACCTCTTCCGCTGTTCTGTGGCCACATTTTAGAAGCAGAAATAGCTCTACTTGCTTCTGTGAAAGGTTTCTGAGCAGATCAAGAGAGTAGACAGCTACCACTGGCTTGACTGCTCTATTTTCACAGCCAGTTTAAGGGATTGATTTAGAAAACTGTTGTGACATTTCAGCCGACTCAGGTCATCACACAGGAGGAAGCAGCCAGAAATAGCAGGCCACATCTTCCCCTGGAAGTTTGCATTTTCTTTGTATTAAGCTTGATGGCAGAATTCTGGCGTAAGTCAGCCTTGGGGATGCAGAAAATTCAGAATCATGCCCAAGTCTGAAGTTCTTTCTTATGTGCCCTAAACTGGTCACAAGCACGGTGGCCATTTAAAAAGCAGTCAAAGCACCTAGCGCTGTCCTTTTTCAACAACATGAAATTGTTGAAAGCATGTTGTCAAGCACTGTACTTGAATGGAATTCAAGTTATTCTTACCACCTGACTGACGTTTGGAAGCTGCTTTTGTGGTCCCCTACCTCTGTCCAGTGATTATGTGAGGAGGAGTTCCAGATCCTAGATGCACACAAGAGCACCAGAGGGCAAAGTCAATGCCTAAATAGACAAGTTTCTTTGGAACCTTACAGATATCGCTTGCACACAACCATCTAGGCATGACTCTAGTCAACCATCTAAGTAAACTCTTCAGCAACACCTCTGCTATTAAGTCGGCCAGAAAGCAAAGATACCTTTAACACTTGATGGCTGATCTCTTTGAAAAAAGCAATCTTTTTTCATGACTCAGTGAGGTACCTTTTGGGTTTTTTTGAGACTGTGCTCACTTCTTTGTGTATAGCAAGAAGCTTTTGAATGAGAAAAATAAGTTAGACCTCACGGACTTACCCCCCAAACCAGATCATCCAGTATAGATTTTAGTGACTTCAAAAATGAAAAGTTTTTTGCTTTTGTTTCTAAATGCAGATTCACATTATTTAGCTGGAAAAGTTCTCATCCAAGTCCCACTACTGAAGCAGTAATTGAAAAAAGGTCTGAATTTTTAGGGAGAACATTCCCTAGAAATCTAGTTTGAAAGAGTGCAATTTTGCCATCATTCTTAAATTTATTTACAAGTTTAAATGTTTTATATACCTCAATTTACATGGTAGGGACCTTGGTATTACATTTTATAACAATTTACAGTGAATAAAAAGAAAAACAATATGCATAATTAAAACTAACCTTTATTACTCCAAAAACAGATGCCAAATATGTCATATATTTCTGTTTCTGCTGGCATATTTCTAAAATACATGTATAAATGTAACTAGTCAGCCTAGACATTTGGTATACTGTTTTGTAACATTCGGAAGTTCTCCCACACTGCACTGGGATGTCACTATAGTAAGCTGACAAAAGTAGGCAAATAGAAAGTTATCCTGGTTTTGAAAGAAAAAAAAATGCATGTGCTTTTACTAAAAAACTAGGTTATAATCAAGCATTACACTCAGAAAATTCTAAAATGCTATGTTACTTGTAGTTTTAAGTGTAGCTACCAATTTCCATTCACATTTATTGGCACCAGCCCAACTATTTTTATGTCCAAATATGGTAACCTTCAACATTAATATGCTAATAAAGGCCCTCTCCGCAACAGAATTTTATAGTCCCAAGAGTCTACAATTAATTGTGCAGAAAGATTATAATCAAGATGTGTTATTCCCAAAAAAACAGTTCATGAGATGAGCACAATATTGGCATGTAATTGCTAGCAATCACTTCCACTCGATTGGAAACTGCTTTTGGTATTATCTTAGAATTTCCAGAGGTTTCTGTAAGGCTTGAAAGAAATGGTTTTATTTCCCTACTTCTACTATAGAACAGAACTGGGAATGTTATTTGAAACAACACATGCTTCAAACATTTTTTGAGCTACTCTTTAGCAAGCAATATTGCCCTCAGAAGAAATTACCTGTTGGATTATCAAACGCCCATACATAGTATTAGTAGAAACTAGTTCTGTAGAATCTCCAGCAGTGTAAAAAGCACTGTCAAAGCACTGTTATCCACCTACTGCAGTAATTAAAAAAAAAAAAAAAAAGTAAGAATCTTGTCAGCAGCACATCAGAGGTCACGGGTATCTCTTATCTCTCCCACGGTTCTGCCCAAAACATGGTCCAAAGAGGCTTAGACATGGTTAGCCTGTTGTTTTTGCATTAAAATTTCTCTCCCAGCCATATATGTATGTATTTTAACCCCAGGAGCACTGAAAACACTAAAGTTTTTGTCTAACATGGAGCTCCCACAACTCCCTTTAACAGAGATGCACTGTGTAGCCACTTCATTCTTAAGAGATGTTTTTATGCTTCTAAATAAGTCTTCTTTAAAGGCCTCAAACAGAGTATGAGCCTTAGTTAGACTACGTACTACTGTTTTACAAATCAATCTGTCACTATCTATAATTGTGGGGTATCACTTCAAACGCGCATGTAGCAGCATGACCCAGAAAGCTATACCGAAACACACCAGTATACCTGCATGTTTTTCTTCTCAGCTTCAAGGCATTTGACTGAACCAAAATGCTGAATTCAACCCTGGTATTTATCCTTCTGAATAACTTCTTGTGGGAAGAGTATAGGGAGCAGAGGATGAGGAACTTGCTTTATTCTGTGTGTCTTATTCTGATGAGACACAACAAACAGATGAGTAACAGAAGCTCACAAGAGACAGAATAATCTTAAAAGTGTCACTAATGCCATACACACATCAGGAAGGGAAGAAAAGGCTATGCTGCATAAGACTACTGCACTGCTAGATGTACATTCTTCAGTTATCAGTTACTGTATCCCAGAAGTTATCATCTTACTTCTAGCTTTTTTCCCTCTAGAACAATTTGGATTTCTTTGGCATCCAAAGTCTCATATTTCAATAAAGCTTCTGCTAAATTCTTGTGTTCTTTTGCATGAGTCTTCAGGATGTTCTTTGCTCGCTCATATGAGTCCTAATATTAAAAAAAGGTGGAAGGAGATTTTAAGACTGCAGAACAAAAACAACAAGCAAGATTCCACTTTAAAAATTGTTTCCAGTTAAATACAGCTTGAAACAAATATTTTATGTTTTGCCTTACATTTCATAGGTAGCACAGCTCCTGTCTTATGAAGATTTAAAGTCTAGCTGGCATAATTAATCAAAAAAAAACCCACAAATAACCCCAACTTTATGCCACCTTTACATTTTGCAGAAGTAGGACTAAAAATAAAATCCTGAAACAAATCTTAGTATTTTTACATATGACTTAGAAAAGACTTACTAGATTTGAAAATTTGTTGATTAAATGAAATATTTGTTTTACATTATGAGCAGTGCTACAGCATTCAAGGAATGTTCCTCAAAGACTAAAGTTTTTAAAACCTTATAAACCTCTTGACATATTAAGTACTTTTAGAAAGCTGAGAGCTACTCAACAAGTTACCAGTAGCAAGTAGATGCACATTGCCAGCATTACTAGCTTCAACTTTAACTTTTTGCTCTACATAGACAGTTCTTATATGACCAAGTCAATTCAAAATGAGCTAGAGCAAAAAAAGAGTTAATCGTTTAAATGTTATAAATAATTCTCCTGCCTCTACCAAACAAATTCAGATTACTAGAACAGCAATCTGGAAGTTCTGTGATTATCGAATGTTACAAGTTTCCCTAGGCATCTGACAGCGATCACTGTGAGGAACGGGATACTGGAAAAGGCAACTCTCTGATCTGATATGGCCATTCTTGTGATTCTATACAAAACGATTTAGCTGCAAGTTATGAAATGTGGGAGTAACACAAAACATTCACACCTGTTCTAAAACAATTTTTAGCCATACTTTTTTCTCCTATTAATTGAATAGGCAAAATACAAATCCTGGCCAAATGTGAGAGAAAGTGTTAAAGCGTTAAAGAACCCAACACCACCAACTTGTTTCTCACTACTTGTGCATGACAATCACCAAAAAGTTTTGATACTCCGAGATTTGAAGTTGCACCTACATTAAATACGTGGGAATATTTCCACCCACCTGTGTATTTTCACCAATATACATTACCAAACTGAACAAGTCAAGTAAGCTGATGCTCAACTCTTCTCAAAGTAAATGTATCCGAGCAGAGAGGGAAGAGAATCTTACCCGTAGAAGTGTTCTTACTTCTTGTTCAATTGCAGACTGAGTTTCAGGGCTAACCTTCCCTGTATCAGTATAGGTCATAACACCAAGCTAAACAACAACAACAAAAATCTTTATCTTGCCACTGTTGCAGTAATACCCATAAAACACTGCAAGAGCTTCACCACCTATTGCTTCTATGTGCCAACAATCATTAAATGCTTGCTGAAGTGCTTGCAAGAGAAGCAAAACAAGGAGCCTATTCATCAACTATGTAGTCACTGCAGAGTTCTATTTCAAAAGGTCACATACAAATCCTGATTTCCTTATTTAAAAAAACAAAACAAAATCCCCAGACTACTATCACTTGATAGGTAATAAAGATGACTAAAGAACTTTCTTTACAAGTCTTGAAAACTCAGTGTTGTTGCCTGCCCTGCCCCCAAACCCAAGATTATCCTCAATTCCAAAATGTTAGGTTTTATACTAAACATTTTCTGCAGACATAGTAACTTTCAAGGTAATTTTGAAGTGAAGATCTTGCAAGTTAACTTTTAAACTGTCATATATACAGGTTTTCTAGTTGAGTTCTCTATAGCAGGGCCAGTCATAACACTTACTTTCTTTTTTGCCAGAAACACTTAAGTCTCTGTGATCACTGAAAGCCAAATAGGCATTTAGTTACAGAACAGAACATTTCTTTGTACCACATAAGTGTTTAAGGATCTATGACACTACCTTTTCGCTCATTCCAAATCTAGTCACCATCAGTTTTGCAATTTTAGTAGCATTGTCAAAATCACTGGAAGCACCTAGATAGCAAACAGATGTAAATTAGTTATTGAAACCAAGTTAAATATGCCAGTCCACAAGCTTTGATCAAAAATTATTTTAACTACCAGTCAGCTGACCTGTTGTGATGTGATCACTTCCAAATATCAGCTCTTCTGCTACTCGTCCTCCCATACAGACATCCATCTGTGCAAGCAACTGGGATCTAGTTTCACTCCATCTGTCATTTTCTGGGAGCAAAGATACCTGTAAGATACAGAACTGTGGTCAGGTAACAATAAACGGAAGAAATACTGAAATAATCTGAAAAATATTCTTGTTTACATCCAAAGCAGATATAAAGGCTTTTATACAACAGTTTGAATGCTCTGGGCCTCCTCCTAGTCTACGCACTCATCAGGTTTGCTTGCAGGGGCTTAGTCTCACAGCTAAAATAGCCTCGCACAGGCCACGAGCACCACATAAAGTGAAGCATCTTAAACCTCCCACCAAAGAAACAGAACAGTCTATTCTATCCATTTCTCCTTATTCCCTACACTTGTACTAAGCACAGATCAACTTGCCCGGAAGACTCAGACCAATGATTTTCCTTAACTGAACTCATTGACTTTGATAAAGTTCAACAGAAACAGACATAATACAAATATCTTTCTGTTCACATGCTTAGCAGCTAAAGGTAGAATAGAAAAACTTTGGGGTATCTATGCTAGAAACAAGGTAGGTGAACGATTAGGTTTAGAAAAAGTCACACTGGACAAGAAACAACTTGATAAAGGATGTTTGTGTTAGCAGTACAGTTGAGCAATGCTTCTACTTTCCAGTCCTTTAGACATTCTTCATAGTTCCACTGTTAGGCCCTATTTAACTGCAGCAGAATCAAACTTATGTACATTTCTTTCCTTGTATATGTGAACTATTACACTAGGTTATGGTATTTTATTTCAAAATGAAGGAAGAAAGCTTTCTATCACACACAAAAAAAAAAAGACCAGTGAGTTTTCCAAAAGATTGCTCATAACTGAGTATTTCAACATACTGCAATATGCATTAACATAATTACAACCAATAGCACTGTTGGCAAATTCCTCAACAACACTAAACCAACATAAAATTCTAGAAGTACTCACATGTCCAAGTGTTGTTCCTCGTGTCATGATTGTAGCCTTGTTGATCGGCATTGCATCCTTAGTATAATATGCAATGATAGCATGTCCAGATTCATGGTAAGCAGTGATGGTTTTGTTTTTCTCATCAATTTCTACACTTCTACGTTCAGGTCCTTAAACAGAAGAATGTTAAATAAACTTTTTTGTACAGCTGACCACTACAATCCACACCTTACATATACTCAAACAGAGCACAAAGAAGCTGAGGAACAGCATGCAAGTAAAATTAACTAACACTCATTAAGTGCAAAATGTTTACGAGTAGGATTTTAGTGTCTAAAATAGATCTCAAAATACTCTATGGACAAGTTGCTTTTAAAGGAATAGATTCGAAATGCAGTCTGAGTATCTGAGAAAATTCCATTTCTTCTCTCAAGTATGAACAGACTAGACTTTTAGTGTGCATGTCTCAGATGTTTAAGTTTTGTGTTATCATATGAAAGCTTAGTTGAACAGAAGTTCCAGGTTTCTGGTCATTTATTCTCTCCTTTCCTTTAGGAATAAGTTGGGGAAGGGTAAGAGATCAACCCTGTGTCTTCCTCTAGGCTGAAGTACAACATGCAGTGTTTTTCATAAAAAAAATGCATCAAGTCTTAAAGAATGTATTCCATACTAGATTTTACACGCTACTTTCTTGTCTCAAAAGGTTCTATTCAGAATTAGCTAACAGGAGACTTACTTTAAATAAAAAAAAAAAACACATACAACAACAAAAAAAACCCCAACCCTCAACAAACTAAAAATAAACAGCATAAAAACTTCTTTCTTTGCAACAGTTTTAATCACACAAGAAAGCCCTTGTGTACTCTAACACATATGTATGTCTTTTGTATAAAATCCTACCCATTAGAATTTTGTCCTTGGAGAATTCTAGTTCTTTCATGGTTACCATATCTTTTCCATCAACAGCTGCCTTTAAGGCAGCTTGATTTACCAGATTCTCAAGCTCTGCTCCAGAAAATCCTACTGTGCCTCGTGCAATTATTTCTGGATCAACAGCTGTGGAAAAAAACAAACAAACTTGTCATTAGGGTCCATATTGCCCCTGAAAAACCTTGTACGATGAAGAAATATCAAGAAATGATCAAATTATAAGCAAGAATCATGTTGTATTAAAAGTGATGCGTTAAACAAAACATTTTCAGCTTTAGAAGAAATGAAGCCTAATTCTTAAGACACTACGAACTGCTGGGGACTAGAAAGAAACACTGCCTCAGAAAACTGTCGTTAACACCACATACTAAACAATTTTTGTGTTCTTTACTGGCATGGTAAAGCCACAATTACTGATGGAATAAAGGACTAATACATGAGTGGGCTGATCCAATATAAAAACTGTTAAATAAAAAGATATTACTTACATGGATCATACTTTATTTTATTAAGGTACCACTTCAGGATTTCTGTACGACCTCTTACGTCAGGCTTGGGAACAGTAACTTGCATATCAAAGCGACCAGGACGTATTAAAGCACTAAGTGAAAAGACAATTTAATACATTGACTTAAAAATGCTGCAGTGAACTGTTACTAACGTATATAAGGAACAAAAATCCACCTGGTATTTCCAAAGATGTTTACATAGACTATGTCTGGTGCACAGATGCAAAGAACATTTTTTTTTTTATTTGTTTGTAGAAAGACAGATCGAAGATGGTTATTAACAACCCATATTCAAAGGTTTTTTTGCATTTGAAAATTTTGCATTGCAAACAAGGAATGCAGCTGGTCAATTTAAGTAGAAAAGCTTACAGAAATTTTAGATGCTTAGAAGCATGTTACTTATTTCTCCATATTTAATTCAACAACCTTTTAAATGTCAAAAACTGGGCAATACACATCCTTTTTAAGAGTGGAAAAACCCTAGATATAACACTGTAATATTTGAAGATTATCACAAGCAACTTTGTTGCTGTAGTTTTGGTTTTTTCTTTGATTTTTAATACATGCTCTGTAAAAATGATCCATACATTATACTCACTTATCTAACGCCTCAGGGAAGTTTGTTGCACCAATAATAACAACACCTTCATTAGGTTTAAAGCTGTATGGAAAAAAAGGGTGAGAATTTTTTTGGTTTTTGAGACAGAATTTACACCTTTTTTTGTCAATAACTACTTCTGTTTATTATTTCAGATGACCTCAACTGGACAGTCAAAAACACACTATCAAACCACAACATGTGATCCAAGAATGACCACATTTAACCCAGCAACTGGTTCAAAACATGCTCTGATCTGAGTTGAACTTCTTCCTTTAGATATATAGCCAGACTAAAAAGACTGAGAAATTATTTAAAATAATTACAGTTATTGTGCTACTACAACTCAGAAGCTTCTATATTCTTTACAGTAAGGGCACTAATACTACAGTTGACAGTGCTAGAAAGTGGTCATAAGAGTATCTTAAATTTATATCCTTAAAAGCATTTAAAAAGTTACAAAAAACATCAAAGCTGTCAAGGAAGAAAAATTCACCCAAATATTCAAAATACCAGTCAGTCAAACACCTTCTGTGCCCCCAGAATCCATGTATTTACCCATCCATTTCAGCAAGAAGCTGATTAATGGTCTGTCTTGAATAGGGATGCATTGGAGATTCAATTCTCTTCCCACCAACGGAGTCCAACTCATCAATAAATATAACGCATGGTGCATTTGCTTTTGCTTCCCCTGACAAAAGAAAAATAGCAGAAAGACACTTCAGCCACACAAAGGAACAGGCAGCATATCATGTAATTAGGATTCTACTGTTTCTATTACTCTGGGATTATGAAGTGTTCTTTTAGACATCACCAGAACTGTCTTGATTTTAACCTGAAAAAAACTAGAAATTATTTTTGAAATGAAGCAATACAAAGAGGAGCAAAGTTCTTCATCTCCACATCAGTTTATTCTTATCATGTTACAAGAAATTAATAGTAAAATAGATTAAGAAATTCGTCATTTTTATCAGCTCCGTACAAGTTAAATTTCATAGGCTTGGGTAGAGAACATTGACCTATTAAATAACAATAATAGAAAATGTGATGGGTCTAAAAGCTACTTATCTACTTATAATGAACCTGCTCATTATTTAACAGTGAAGACCTCACCCTCAAATTTACAGGTATTGAAAGCATAGAATAAAAATGCAGTAACAAACTTTAAGATCATCGGCTGGTATAGGCATACCAGATGCAACTCATCTCACCCACCTCGACATGTATATTAATATTAATGTTACAGATAAGTCAGTCATCTAAACTTCTGTAGTCAACAGAAAGAAATGCACTTTAAAGTACAACACGTTACATTTTTGCATCCCTTCCATGTGAAGCAAATCACACTTCTACAAAGGCAAACTACTTTCTACATTTCTCCCCTGACAATATTTATTTGCATACTTAAAATAGAAAGCCTTTTCTGTGAAAGTTATCAATCTAAACATTAATTTTAAAAGTTTCATTATAATGCCCTTTATTCTGGGCCTGTTGATGGGTGTGAGAAAGGAAATCTCAACTTGCTACACTCCCATGCTGTAAAACTGTAATTCAGATAAAAAAAAAAAATGCGGGAAGTTATTGAGAAGGTTGACACTATTTTTTATTTTACATATACAATATAGTTCCAATTTACAATAATTTATGTATGACAATAAATTACGATTTAAAATATTCCACTTAGTTTATAGGACATTACATTTCTAACTAAATTACTTTTCTTCTCTCTGGAAATGTTGCAACATCAGTTATAATTTTTGCCGTAATTTCATCCAACAACTAGCAAGATTCTACATTTAATTGATGCTCGCAGAATTCTGGAGATTTACCTACACAATTAAAGTGGTATTTAATAGCTGCATAAACTACTACTTTCCAATAACCAGAACTGCTCCTAGTCAAACCTTGTAAACAACACTGAATACTTAATCTCGCATGTGACAAGATTTAAAAAATATAAATATCTAGCTTACTGAACAGGCTTCGGATGCGACTAGCTCCTACACCAACAAACATCTCATCAAATTCTGATCCAGATGCATAATAAAACGGAACATCAGCTTCACCAGCTACAGCCCGTGCAAGAAGAGTTTTACCCGTACCAGGTGGTCCAACTAACAGAATACCTAAAAAGACAAACAAAACAAACAAACAACAAAAACACAAACCCCACATATAAGAATACAGGTACTGTTTCTTCCATGCATTAGAAGAAATAATTTACACTTGGCTTCAAAAAGCTGTTAACATCCCATTGCAGATATTGTTCATTATTTGCAGTCTGAAGAAGCATCCTGTAACAGACCTAGATACGCTCTGATCCATATTTAAACAGCAAAAAAGACTTGTAAGACTATCAAATAGAAACAGAAGCCTAAGTATTCTACAAAATTACTGTTGGGTTTAGCAGCTGAATCCCTAACAGTGTTTTCTTCAAACTAGTATTTTCCTAGCCATTTCTGAAAGTGGAACTTGTTTTTTTTTTTAATTACATTAAATCATTCCAAGTAACTGATTTTAAACAGTGTAGAGCACTAACAGGAAACAGACTTGTCAAGTTTACATATTTCAGATTCACTTGGTCTTCTACTATGATCAATCTTAATCATCCTTTTAAATGACAACATTTCTTTCTGAACTGTCTAAAGCAGTAGAGGTGCTGAAAGCCATATGGAAAAAACAAAGGTCTTTTAAGAATTCAGTTACATAAAAATCTCTGCCTTGTCAAGATAAAGGACTACTGTGTATTAGTTTAATAATTAAAGGCGGCACAGTAAGTTTTGTCTAACCAAAACATATTCACTTGCAACATACAGGTTCTTTTTTTGACATTTTTCCATTATCTTGGGTAAGTTTTCAAGACTAACTTATGTTATGTATCTTTCTCAGATGAGAAAAGGTACAACAGAATTAAAAATTTTGGTGACAGGAAGCTATTAACTTTAAAAAAAAAGATATCCTTATAGAGACAGTTAAAGGAGGGGAAAAAAATACAGACCTAAAAACCTCTGGGCTACATAAAGTTCTAGTCAAAAAGAATTAACAGCAATCATGCGTAACTTTATCAGTAAATTTTTTTTTAATACTATGTTATGTTCAGTGACAAAGTAGAAGAATTTTTGTAGTTGGCTACATCATCTCTAAAAGGTTTACTTGGGACTTCAAAGAAATATCAGTTCTTAACCCTTGTAAAGAAGGCTGCTAACAATGATAAACATAGGTTTGATTTTTGAAAGGCTTTTTGTCTGGAATCTACAGTCCACTGCTTTACACTGTCATAGCTTATTACCCCTAATATTATTACTGAATTTCTACCAAATGTAAGCTGTATCCTGCCATCTTTGCTTCTTTTATCCAAGTATCTCAGATACATCAAATTCTCTGAGGGGGAAGGCAGTATTGATCAATTTTTACATATGGGGAACAATGTAAGACAGGAAGCATGCAACATAACTACCCTAACCTCCACTCCCCAACCCCCCAAGTACCTCAGTTAAAGGTATCCTTTAATAAAGACGCTTTCACAACTCGCCTTTGAAGATTCATGTTCATGAAATATTTTAAATAAACAAGGAAATCCACTACCTATGCCTAATGTTATTTCATTATTTTTCACAAACAAAAGATAACAGTAGTATTTAGGCCCATTTTGGTAATATACTTTTTTGATTCCCTAACTAAAGGAAAAAATATTCAGAAGCTAGGCTGTAAGTTAGTGATTTAGTATAGAACAAAGCTACAAAGACAGCCATGGCTACATATGATTTTCACTTCTGGCTGAGCAATGATTCTTACCTTTTGGAAGTTTACCCCCTAGTACCGTAAATTTATGTGGGTTTTTCAGAAATTCCACAACTTCTTGCAATTCCTGTTTAGCTTCTTCAACCTACACATTAAAAACATGCCACAAAATGTAACTAAGCATCTATAAAATACTGCATCTTTTTTGCAGGTGGGTTTTGTATTATGGACTAAGTCTCTAATCGTGTATTGATCAAAAATACACAACACAAAAGCGGTAAAAACGTACCAAAGAATTTGTGTAGATACCAAGAGTCCATGAGTTTAATTCAACCTATTTCCTAGAATTGTTCATCAGTTCAATCAGTGAACACTAAAGTTAGTACTGAAGGAATAACCAAGCAGTTCAAGATGAGATCTGACCAACAACATAAATACAGAATCAAAAATTCTACATCAAGATATTAGTCCAATTAGTTAAAAAGATAATAATTCTATCTATTTGTCCAAGGGGAAAGAGATGGGGATGTTCTCATTCTGCCACTGATAGCCAAAGAACAGTTGAATATAAACAACAAATAGAACAAGAAATAGAACAAAAGTGGTTAAAACCCTCCTTGATCTTGGAGTGGTCAATATCTGGCTTCAGTTTATACAAAGAAATTTCTTGGATAGAGTAAGACATTCTGCAGGCTTGCATTCATTAGAACTCACACACACTTTACTTTTGAACTTACCCCTTTTACATGTTCAAAGGTGACATTTTTCAACTGGATTGGATCAACTGCTGCATCAAAGATACTTGATGTTCGAAAGCGTACTAATAGCAAACAGCAGATGATGAACAACAAGTTTACACATTAAGTCATTTCATTCCAAGACTGAACTCTGCACTTGAATGCACACCATTAAGCTACTAACTTCACACCTGCCCTTTTAAAAAGGTATGTTTCCATTTACAAGTGTCCAGCAAGAATACAATTAAAAAAACACTTTAAAATACATTCAGTTAATTCAGTGATATAAATGCTTTTTAGTCTTTTGTAGTACAGAAAGCCCTGCATCCAAAAAGCATGTACACAAAGCCGTAAGTTCTCCCTCAGTGTTTCTGCACACACCCTAACTTTCTTGAGACCCAGGTGATAACTTAGCATGAAGCTGAAATTCTCCATTTGCATTAGCTCAGCCTTTGACCATTCTCCTGTTTCCAACAGATTTCTCACGACAACAATTTTAGCCATGCAAGTACCTAGTTGCTATAAACTCAGCAGCAATTACAAATAAAAATAAAACCATTTTGCCTACTGCTGACCTAGATAACGCATCATCTAAATTAAAAGACAAATGCATAACTGGTGAACAGTCTGACTTCTCTGCTTAGTTCCATGTAATTGTTTCACCAAAACAATTACAATAATTATACTAATAGACAACTTTGTCTCCGTAAACATTTTATCACACTACTGTCTCAAAGTCTGTAGCCAAAAGCAGTAAATAACTCTTTCATTAGTATATTGAAATGTTATTCTAAAACAATCATAATGTCAAAACACATTTAATTTGTGCTAAGCCTGCTGGAAGAAACAGCACAAGTGAAACAGTGACGGAGAAAAAAAGTTAACTAACCAGCATCAGAAAAGGAACCTTTCCCAGGTAAAAATGATGAATATATAGCAAGATAAAAACAAAGAACAAAGAGAAAGAAAGAAAGCAAACGTGATCTTCTTAAGGAATCTGTAAAAGAAAACAAAAAGAGTTTTAATATGGGCTGAAATAAACCACTTTCTGAATGCAAAGACAAGATACATGAACTAATGCAACTTACCAAGTGTTTTTTGCAGGAATACCTGTGCTTTCAAAAAGCCTTCTGCAAAACCAGTTTTAAAAGCATCCTGGTGTGCCTCTGGGATGTTTTTTGTTTTCATTAGTGTATCTAAGTTTTCAACATCAATTCTTCGCTTTCTCAGGATAAAGCCCTAAAATATTTACCACAGCAGTGTTAGTATACACTAAGTTCTGATAGACAGTTAACTTACTACCTGGCTAGCATGGGTGAGAGCGAAAAAAAAATTTAAAAAGCATGTAATTCAGGTGCTATGGGGTTAGTTAGACAACACAGGGCAGTAGCTTGAGTGTCGATCACAATGGCTCCAAGAAGGGGCACCCTGATTTTTGCTGAACAGGTCAGGTTCAGAGCCCTCCTGGACCCCAGTTCCAAACAGAAAATGCAGCCTAAAGCAGATTTGCTCACAGGCACACTGGATTCAGTGGGAGTTACTAGCTTAAGCTTTCTGTTTCATGACATCAACCCGAATTATTTCCAAATGTGAAATATCTCTGTAAGTATAGTTTTGATGGAGCTTCATCAAATACATCTCATATGTGTATCTTAAACCTACCAAGTTTAAGAGCAGCACTGCATGGAACTAACTCTGGTTTGTCTTCATCCACAGTATACCTAGTCCACAGATTAAATAAACCACATAGGCCCAAAAGAAGGGAAGAGTTCAAAGCTAACTTACACACACAATAAGGTCAAATGCTTTAATTAGCGTGACTTCTGTACAGCCAATTAGAAACAAAGAGTAACTAGGTTAACTTGTTTTTGTTAAATGCTTTGCTACCCCAAGCCTGGACAGTTATCTGCTGAATGAAGAGTATGCAAGTGAGTTTGTAACCCATAAAAATACCAAGTATGAAAATTTTGTATCTTAAAAATATACTAACCACAAATAAATCCATTATTAAAACACCAATCACATTCTGAACTGCTTAAAAAAAAAATACATTCTTTTATGTTGAGCTAGCTGTATTTCTGTTTAAACGAATACTTCATTTGAGTCCAAGCTATTTTCAACAAAGCCACAAAAGCAGAATATGAAGGATTTTATTTCTAGAGTTTAAAATTATTTTTATACTCTGAAACTACTCTTCTAAAGATTATTTGAATTTTTTATATTGATGATATATGAAACAAATTTGTGTATTAGGAAGAAAAACAGTATGCTGTCGTTAGCTCAAGTTTTAGAATTAAGAAAATTTTTTTTCCACTAGTAAAATGAAACATCCCTGGTAAATTTTGAAGGTTCATTCAAGAGAAAGAGGTGGTCTGTATAATCCCAAAACAACTTCATAATGTTACTCGTATTTACCTTCAAAAGTGAAGAAAGTGAATTTTTTGTTTCTGTGAATTGTTCCGATGTTGACTGCAGACGTCTTGCTCTTGATCTCAAAGTTTTAAAGTTCCGTGATTGTATGTAAACTTAAAGTAGTAATAATAAATAAAAGTTAAAAACTATCCATTAATACCACTACAAAACAAAGGCCTAAGAAATTTCAGAAACTATCATATGAAAAAGATTATTGTGACTGAACTGAATATAAACTTAACAACACATCCACAGTAGAAAGCTAAGAGAATTGAAAACAGCAATATGTTTAAGACGCCTGAAAAATGTAAAAAACAGAAAACTGTGTGAAAGACACTTCTGGATCTAACAGTAATAAACTGGATAAATAAACCAGTAAATTTTAGTACTGTAAATGGGTAGTTATGTGATCGTGAACCATGTTTGTAATCTTAACTTGCAAGCAAACTGCTTACTGTTTCACAATACTTTCTTTCCATACAATTTTTTGTTAAAATAATCAGGAGTTCACATTGTGAATTACAGATAATTGGCCAACCCTATCACTGTCTCAGGGAACAGAAGAGGCACACTGCTGAATTAAATCCAGGCAGGCTAACAAATACAAAATATTCTGAAGCTAATCCCGAAGGATGGGAATGAAGGTTCCTGCTCTAAGAGAATCTTTGTCTAAAAGCTCAGCCGATAAGGTGCCCTGAAGAGATCTGGAATGGCTTAGGTGTGCTGTTAACTTAGAACTGACAACTGACTTATTGCAGCCTTTCAGTACTTAAAGAGGACTTATAAGAAAGACGGTGACAGACTTTTTAAGCAGGGCCTGTTGCAATAGGACAAGGGGTAATGGTTTTAAACTAAAAGAGGGCAGATTTAGACTGGCTCTAAGGAAGAAATTTTGCACCATGACGGTAGTGAAACACTGGCACAAGTTGCCCAGAGAGGTGGTAGACGCCACATCCCCGGAAACGAATATTCAAGTTCAGGTTGGTTGGGGCTCTGAGCAACCTACTCTAGTTGAAGATGTCCCTGCTCATTGCAGAGGGTTGGACTAGATGATCTCTAAAGGTCCCTTCCAACCCAAGGATTCTGTGAGAAGAAATTACACCATTTAAACTCAGTGAACTTATAGCACTGTATGTCACAGTGAGCTTGTGGCACTATATGTCATCTTCTATCACATCAGAAACCTTGCAATGGAGATTTTATCACATAAATCACAGAAGTCAAGAATATGTATCTTCTTTCACTACTATGTTTTAAAATAATCACCAATACCAGTCAATTATATAGTTTTAACAAAGCCTTATGTTATCATAGAATAGTACCATATAAAAGGAACTTCTGGACGTGATCTAGTCAAAGCCCTGATCAAAAAAGGTCTAACTTCAACATCAGATCGGGTAGCTCTAGACCTTGTCCAGCTCACTTTTGAAAATCTCCAAGGATTAAGATAACACAGCCTCTCCAGACCATCTGTTTCAGAACTTAGCCATTGCCATTGTGAAAATCTTCCAACAGGAATTTCCTTTGCTTTTACTTGTAATTTTCTATTCTTTGAGGTGTACAAGGCAAGGGTAACTAATATGGCTCCAATAGAAATTAGATCACTCCTTGCTTTCTCTTCTGCTAACTTTAAAACCAGCTCATCTACCATCTTTTAAGAATACAATCCACAAATACTGACATCTTTAACAAGATTCTGTAGTCACATCATGTTTACTAACTTAATTCTGGAAACATACTACTCAAATGCAAAAATAACTTTGTGATTTAAAGTGTTAGTATCAATATAAAGTTCCGCCTGGAAGTGTACCAGCATTTCCTGAGTGACGCCTCTAAGATGAAAGTAAAAATATTTTCCCATAATAAAAAGATATAATAGCAATTTAAAACAGTGTAGTTTATTGTTTTATACCTGGCCAACATCGAACATCTGAACAGAAATTTTGGAGGGGATTAGGATGCTGTCTGTACAAACAAGATGAGCGTAAAGCACTGAAGACATCCACGAAACCTGTAAAAAGATAGAGCAAAGTGTAAATACACCCTATATTAAATGGCAACTAAACACTACACTTCGCATAGGTCAGTTTTTCTTTCTTAAATATTAATTCTATTTTACTATGGTCCTTCAGGCATCTGTAATTAAACAAATTAATCATTACCAGTACATAGGTTAATGCAAAGAAGTTAACTATCTATGTCAGGCCCTTTGCAACATACCAGAATTTTTTTCTAAATAGAACTTCCAAAAAAATACTGGTACCGAGAATCTTGAATCTGAAGCTGAATCTAGGAGGGAAAACTCTGCACATCTGTACAGAGCTGAATGGGTTCCTCTCCAGTCTAGATATCTTCAAGGACTTCCATGAAGCTGAAGGACCAGCATTCAACCAATGATTCCATTTCAAAGGCTTTAAAGGACACATTGCCCAAAGGCATTTTAAAACAAGATTATGTATGAAGTATGGAAACATTTTGAACTATACTAAGTCTACTTAATTATAGTGTCTTCATGCAATACAGAAACAGGAAGAAATAAAAAAGCATCACACTGAAAAAGTTATTAGCAGATATTATTTCAAGCACCCTATAGACTACAAGACAAGAGGACTGCCATTTATCTCTTGTTCAGCTCAAAGAACTCATCCTCATTTAGCAGGTAAGAATTATTTAAGAAACATCAGAGACCTGATGGGTCTAGAGACCATCTCTACACCCATCTACACCTGATGTGTAGAGAGGAACAAACTGAGGCTCTCTTCATATGCTCCCTTGTATAGTAATTCAGAAGCTAATGTAATCACAAAAAGGGTGGGGGGTTTTGTTTATTTTACATATTCTGAGAAAGTTATCACATCAGTTCAAGACTCATGGAGAAAAAGAGATTAGCTATTAATTCTGTATATTCCACAGTCTTCTACAATACTGCATATTGGCTAATCTAATACAACATAATTATGAGCACATTAGTTTAAAAAAACAGAAATACTCTCCTCACTTTATGCACAAGTATATGCACAACAGACGTATTAATACTAGGAGTCATCCATAGCATGCACTGTCACCTACACCAAAAGCACATTCTTCAAGATTTAGCACCTCACTTGCCTGTGGCAGTTTTCCACCCATAACCTTGCCTTTTCAGCTGTGAATGAAACCACCAGTCTGGTGAGCTTGCATGTTAAATCTATGAAAGCTTTGAAGCATTTGCAACTTTTTTCTTCACATTCA
Organism: Phaethon lepturus; assembly: GCF_000687285.1. NCBI lineage: Eukaryota > Metazoa > Chordata > Aves > Phaethontiformes > Phaethontidae > Phaethon > Phaethon lepturus. The sequence continues at coordinate 4,845 of NW_010549187.1, read as the reverse complement.
GGAAACTGCCTCTGGGCTAATTTTTTTATATATCACATCACAATGCAGTTTAATACCTTTCCTCTAATAGTAGCCCTGAGAGATTATTCTTACGCTCTTTCTCCCAGCTACAATACTATATAGGCAGTATCTCAAATGTCAGCTATACGCTTCTTTTTCTAATACATTCTTAAGCATCTACAATGGCCATGCTTCCTGTATTTAAGGCTAATCCCAACAAAACATCTTTAACTGTAAGGAACCACTCTTGTTTTATTTCAGCAATGAAACACTCTACATGGTCAGTCAACAGTTTGGCACCCTGAATTCCTTTCTAATTGATGTCCTTGCGTAATGTTGCTTCAAGCAAAAAACGAATTGCTTAATGTAAACTGGAGATGTTCATGACTGTTACATTAGTAGATTGGCAAAATCTAATTTCTTCTATTTCGTGAAAGAAACTGCTGTAAAAATTCATAGCTCAGGCTCATCACTAAGAGACAATGCACTTGTACTACAGCTGAGTTCAGACAAGTTTAGTAGCAGTCAACTTCAAATCTTAATTTGAAGGAACAATTAAAAAAATCTGAGTTGAGTTTTCTAAAATTCCCAAGACTCAAAAGCACCACTCTAAAGACAACCTGTACACAATCAAAAAACACATTAATAATTTTTATTAAAGATTTTTTAAACTATGAGTTTTCTACAGCACAAGAGAGTAAACTAAAGAATAACTGTGTTCACCTTTATAATCTAATTCTTATCAATTCTCATTAGCACTTTCCTCTGAAACATACCATGCTTATTTTCAAAGAAGGACTCAGCAGAGATGTATGATGTATGCCACTGTGAAGAGACTTTGTTTTCTGCACAGTAGCCAGGAAGCAACCTGTTCACCAATTCTTTGAACTGGCTAGCTTTCAAATCAGACAATCCCAGATCTCTTAAATTACGTACAGACTGCAAAATAGAAACAAATGTTCAAAATTTACTTAAGATTACCTTAGGGGAAAAAAAAATTAAGAATAACTGAGTTAACTTTTTGGCTCAATACAGCATCTATACTTCACAGTTCAGACTGAAATAAAAAAATTCTAAATGAAGATAAATGAATAAAAGCACAAGATTAAAGAAAGAATAATTGCTACTGTTAGTGCAGAGTAACTTTTCCATTTGCACACACTGATATTTTCATTATCACAGCGCATTTATGACAAGTGTTCCCAATTCAGTCTTTTTAACACCTTCCTGCTCCCTGATTGAAGCCGGCACAGAAAAAAAAATGTGGTTTTCCAACTCCTTCTACTCTATGATAGAGAAAATGGAGAGCGTGAGGGGGAAAGATGTATAGCAATATCCATCCATTGTATTTCAGCTAAGTAAGCAAACAGCGAAATCCCCCCAACGTCCTTTTTTTTGCTAGCGTTTTTGCAGATAGCAGAGATTTAGCAGCAGCACAAAGACTGGATATTTCGAAACAATAGCCAGAGTTAAAATCTTAAAAAGCCACGAGCTGGGTAGACACACAATGAAAGGCAAAAGCTTCCATAGAGAAAAGGGTAAGTACTAGGATCTGAGTTTTCCTACAAAGCAAAGAAACTATGAGGAAAAAAAAAGCCAAGGAGGTAAGGCACATACACTTGAGTTACTAAGGAAGTAACCTCGATCAAAATAATTTTAATCTTGCATTTTACAAATAGGAAAAAAACTTTTTATGGGAGAGTATGTTTTAAAAATACATATTGGTATGGACCCTTTAAAATATTTTTAGAATCCTTATTGCCGAAGCACCAGCTTACTGAAGTCCTGTCAAAAAGTTACGTTCTATGAGTTAACATTCTGTTTCATTTAGTCACATCACATTATTTTATAAAACAAGTCAAACATTAAATTCACTTAAACTGATATTATTCAGATTTAATTCAGTTAAAAGCAAACCATCATTTTCCAAAGGCTTTTAGTACCTCACTCTTCTGAGGATCATGCTCTGGGGAAGTGTCTCTCTGGACAGGCTGTATGGACGCTGTGCTGGCAGTAGTAGTCGAGCTTTTGGGTGAATGAAAAGCATTGATAAGGTGACTCAGAGGAACAGTAGCCTGGGAGGGGGTGAAAAAAAAAAAATCAGATAACTATTTAAACTTGTTTAAACTATTTAAACATATCTCCATTCCAATGCCTATCTTGGACACTGCCTTTTAACAGAGGACTTCATAATAAACCACAGGAACTTAGCTTCAGCACCACAGTGTTTAAGTATGCACAACAGGTTAGAAGCTCACAAAGCTTGGAAGCAAGTCGAGGAGGGAAGAGACTACTGATTTTCAAACGTAAGCATGGTTTAAAGAAAATAATCACTAGATTTGCAAATATAGCAGTAACAGATCATTAACACTTAGAAGATGCAAAGACTGCCCTCAATTTGTACTTAAAACAATGTTTATTTACAAAAAATAATAAACAACTTATAGATTGTTCTCAGCTGAAACAGCAGGGAAACAAAATTGCTACTACACTTAATACTTCCTTCACAATATTTTTTCAGGTATTTTTCTTTTTTTTTTTTTTAATCTATCACTTGTTTGCTGTGTTAGATATGTGCTGTTGCAAGCAGCAACAATCCTTATTGTCCTGTCATCTATCTTCTGCCAAATATTAGAAACTTAACAATCACTTCATGCAAATAAATTAGAAAACTTTGTGAAACAATGTTTTTCCCTGGTAGTCACCAAGCTCCTATCACAGTCTATTAACAACATTCCAAACAGATGTTTTTTGCCCCCATAGCAATAGAAGACACAAAAAAGGCAACACAATCAATAGGAGGAGAAGAGAGGAAAACCAATAGCAAACAACTTCTACACTGAAAAGTCTGCAAGTTGACACCATGTGTTGAAATGTTTTAAACCTGTTTATAGTTACTCTCATTCAGGAACTTTCTCTTGTATTTCTCAAGTGTTCACTTGAAATAGTTCTGAGCCTGTCCTGTCTTGGTGTCCACCATGACAAAACTAAGATCCCCATTGTGGTAAGACTTCACAACACAGCCACAGAAGAGAAGTAATGTTCTTAAAACAACATAAACAGAAAAAGAATGGTAAGTGAGGTACTTTATCTACTTAATGGTAGGCCTTAATTTCAGACTTTAATATAAAATATTGTAACATAGTAAATTCTAGATCACCCCTGGACAGACATACAAGCAACAGATCTCGTCAAGCTGGTTCCCCTTGAAGCAACTTGAACAGAAAGCTCAGTGGATGCTTTTGATAAATCCTCACGATTCAATGCTATTCAACAGCTTACTAATTCAGAGATCACCGTTCTTAAGTACTACTGACTCCTGTATTATTTTCCAAACAACACCTATTTTCATCTATAAAGTAATACTTTTATAACTTGAAGCATCTGTATTTTTCATGCATTATACAAATTATTCCCAAAAGTTTCCTTCAAGTTTTCTTCCTTGGGATTCCACTTTAGCAATATATCTAAGTATCAAACTAACCTATACAACGCATAGACACGTCATAGTCAATTCTGCAGTTCAGCAGCACTTAGCTCAGTGACAACACCTCATGAATCAGTATAGAAGCCCAGGTGCACCATGTATCAGGGCTCCTCCTCTGGCACACGACTGTATCTGTTGTGACTATACAGCACAAACAATTCCAATGCTTCTAAAACACCTCAGTCTCATTATCCACCACTAGGGAACAGAGTTGGGGTGCAACTCTTGCTTCTGGAATGACACCTGATTGAAATACCTGATTATGAATGTCCTTGCGATAGAAGTTCCATCTCTGTGTTGACTAGACAGAAGATCAAGAGAGACAATGCTCTGAGACATAAAAACTGCCTTGGAATTAATTGTCCAGAGTTATAATTAAACCCTGGGAGTTTGTGGTAAAACCATAAAGCCTCCAGAGGTCAAAGCCAGCACCCCAACCACTAACCAAGCTCTCCTCCTGTGTTTGCCACTATGAAAAAGTGGAATGACAAATTCCTAAAAATACCATCACAAGTTCTGTTATTTCTGTAATCTAACAAAAGTAATTAACACATTCTCCATAGCGGAAAAGAACAATCAAATCCCATTGTGAAGTAAGACTATCCCATACTAATCCCCTTAACATAAAACATAAAAACCACTGGTTCAGATCAAAGTCCATAAAACCCACTAGTCCCATCCAACTACTAAAAGATGCTATCCCCGATTGCATCCAGACTGTTCTACATAACAAATAATTGAGGGACTTTTCCTCCACTAACTCTTATAATTTCTAAGTAATTTCTTTTTGGTTTCCACAACAACCCGTGACAATTAACAGCACAGTTTAGCTGTAGTACCACCACATACACATCCCCTTGCTTCTACTATAAAAACATACTAAAAAGCACCATCTTCAAGTTACTTCCTCATTCCAGCTTTTGCTGTACCTTCCTCTTACCTGCATTTCCGTACTTTCTTCCTAGGTAAGAATCTTAGGCCGCTGTAGCCCCCACCCACCTCTCTTTCCCGCTGCGACACCGGGGGCCGCTGAGCCGACAGCCCCCCGCGATGCGTCCCCCCGCACCTCGCTCGCTCACGCCCGGCCGACGCTCTCCAAAGCCCCAAAAACGTGGCAGCCTAGATCTCGGCTCTTCCAGACAAGGCCCGCAACCCCCGGGCCTCCCGCGGGCCTCCGCCTCCCCCCGCTGCCTCTACCCGGTCACGAAATGAGCCCCCGACCGCAGCCCGGTTGAGAGGGGGCCCCAAGCGCAGCAAACGGCACACCGGAAATGGCCGGGGCGTCGCCGGTGCGCTCCAAGAGCCCCCTCACCTGAGGCTGCACGGTTGAGAAGGAAAACATCCTCCCGACGGGGACG
>NW_010549186.1:0-210 GCF_000687285.1 Phaethon lepturus | reverse complement strand
TGAGCTGTCGTGCCGCGTGGCCGGGGTGGTTCGCCCACCGATGCCCGTCAACCCTGCGTGCACCGCACGCTTTGGTTAGGCACGGGCTCGTCCCCGCGGTTCAGGTGCCTGTTGAAGCAACGAGGCTTTTGCTAATTTAAGGCTCTGGAGCCGCCGATGGCTGCGGGGGCGAAAGGCAGCAGCCGGGGCAGCGGCAATACGGCTGCCCTT
>NW_010549185.1:31872-40804 GCF_000687285.1 Phaethon lepturus | reverse complement strand
CGGGGTATTGCATGGGCACCAGCGGGGAGCTCTGCATTTAAGCATGGGGACTCAAGCATGCTCTCATCAAGGGAAACTGACATCATTTACAAGGCTTTGGCTATCCCTGCATCTTTCTGGTTGCAAGTTCAGGCACAGAGGTGTAAAAAGAATTTCTTGTTCACATCGTGGTGACTGACCATCAATTCAAGTCCTTTTAAAAACAACTACAGGAAGAAAATAAAATCCTTTAAGGAAACTGGCTTCTTTCTACTCTGGATTATTCCCACACAGGGTACAGTATAGGGCTGAGGGAAGGTGGTGGATCTAAGGGAAAAAAAGGGTGGCTGGCAAAAGTTTAACAAGCCATTTTTTTTATTTTCATTAGATGCAGAAATAACATAATTGTGCTTCTTGTGGTAGTCTTACTCTGTAATCTTTGTTTCACCCATCACCACGTCCCAACAAAAATAACGACTGCTACATGGGCAGTAGTTCTGAACAGTGACACCCATGCTTGTAAATTAATGTTGCTTTGAGTTCAACAGTTCCAGCCTTGATGGATCTTTCTTATTACTTTTCCAGTCTTGAACACTGTGGTAAACACTAGAGTCAAAATTTACTAGAGAAGTCATCAGTGATTCTCAATGGAATTCAGACTCTGTCCTGGGTAACAGTAAGCAAGGAAAACCAGGTATATTTAAAACTCTAGCCTCCATTCATTTATTTTAGTGTGTGTCTGATCTAACATCTCTGAAAGCAGCTGAAAAAAGCATGGTACCTTGTCTCTTCTTTTCCCTTTCACAGATGGAATCTTGCTGTCCGAATACAATGGGTATTGGTAAATCAATGCTCTGAAGAAAATTACAGCAGGATCAGCCAACCTTGGGTGGAAAAAACTGAATGTTGACATGAAATTGAATGATATGCAAAAGAAGAAGAAGTTTTTTCAAAAGCATTCATATGTAAATACTAATTAAGATGTATTGACTGATAAACTGATCTCTTTAAATGTTGTTCTCCCACAACACTTATTCTTAGTTTAAGAATGTTTTTTGTTGAAGAAATAGATAGTTGCAAATACCAATTATTCACAAAGAAGAGACATTATACAAATATTGTGCTGTTCTGCTTCATCAATGGTCAACATTTTTGCAAGTGTAGTCTCTGGTTTAGATTTGTGTAAACATTGAAATGGAAAGGGAGCCCAATGTGATTATGCAACCACCTGGAGCAGAACAGCTCCCTCCTACACAGATGGACTCGAAGACTGAGGTTGGGTCAATGCTTTTATGTCTCTATGCATCTTTCCCTTACCTAAAAATGAGGCAGAAACTTTTCTTCACCTTGCATACAACAGATACATTGTAAGCTACTAAATGCTCTTGAGATACATTCAGATTTGCGATTTTCATGGCACTTGATATGTTGTGTGAGAAAACTATTGTCCCTGGTTTTGCCTAATTTAAGCAGAGGCTGGTTTGCTCTATGTAGATAGAATAATGTTGGCCTCAGTGTACCCAGGGCTATACCAGTGATGGCTCTTTTGTCAAGACAAAGGATCATTACATTACACAGCATATATGCTTTTTAACCTTTTCGTGCAATCTCATTTGCAGCCAGCGGTGAATGTGCTTTTAAGCAGTAATGAAAGAAGAGAGGACAATTCCATCAGATGGAGTGCAATATTCAAGCCATTATACAAAATCACACCTAGAATATGGTATCCAATTCAGATTATTCGCATTCAGAAGAAAACTGTTAAAATCAGAAAAGTTGCAGAAAATTATGATTAGACTAATCAGAGGTCTGAGTGGAAAACTGCAGAAAGTTAAAGAAACAATTATGCCAATAAATAGCATGAGGCCACTGAGAATCAGGATCCCTCAAAATTCCTTCTGGTTCAGTCCTGATAATTCCTGATCCTTTAATTCTTACTTTCATGTTCCGTCCTACCTTCCTATAATAGCCAAAGATTATATGATTAGATCGGTCTGCCAGTTCTTTGAAAATTTACAAACTGTGGTTTCAGATTTCAGTTGGCCAGGGCATGAAAAGATATCAGAGAAAGAGCTCCAACACATCTTGAGAAAATGGGTGGTTATTTGGAAAAGAAAAATTCACATGTGTTATCTACAGTAAAAGCTGCGGGGTAAGGTTAACACACCGACCACCCAGCACACCTATAGTTCGACACCAGCGTTGACCTGTTCTTCATGCTTCACAGCTGCCAGTTAAAGGTTATTACTTAGCTGAGAATATTACTGAGCAGTGGAAAGCAGCAGAGCAGGAGTGGGACTTGATGGCACTGAAATATCTGCCCGGATGTCAGGGAATAAGGGACGGAGATTGAGGGGAATGGAAGGTGCATAGTGACAGTGGAACCAAACTCATGGCAAAAGAGGACACATGCATTTTGCTGCTCTAAAACAATCATCTCTCTTTGTTGAAGGTGCTGGGGAAGAAAACTGTATATCCACCGATGTTTCAAATCCTTAGTTTCCAAATATTTGGTGGAGAAATTACCCTTCAATAATACTTTGCTTTTAAGGTTTTTCTCTTTGTCCTTGGCTTTACACAGTTCTGCCAGGGAATCCTCCCATAAATCTTTTATTCGCTATCTGACACCTTTATTTGAAGTCTCTCTAGGAATGTAGAAAAATTCTGAACTGAATTCAAGATTCTGTTACTGCATTACTTCCTCTCTGCACACAGCTGGCTTCTACAGGAAGATTAAAATGCTATTTAATCCCTGTTCCAAAGAAGCCTTATTTTCAGCCTGTGACAGAGGAAGAAAACATTTTGTCAATGAGTTCAGAATGAAGCATTACTTAAATATGCAAATACTTCCACAACAAATGCTGTATTAATGGCAGGTACCACAGCATATGAAGACACACAGACCTACAAGTTTTTACAAATTCTGCAATATGTTTTTGGGGCAAGAAAAGCAAACTCCAGCCTGTTACAAAGAAATTCTGTCTGCAGAAGTAAAGTTCATGAAGATGTCAGGAGATACAACAAAATCTGCTAGCAGATTCCCATTTGAACCCCCTTTTCCTGGTCCTTTTAGGGCAACCCAAGTGAATGACCGAGGAGAGGGAAGCGTTATATGGGGTACATAAAACATGAGATTTGCCACAATAGATCAAACATAATGTTTTAGAATTTTTTAATCTTGGTATGCTCTGATCTTTAATAACTTCTTGGACAGTGAATTCCACAATCTGATAACATAGTAAATGAAAAAGAACTCTTTTGATATAATTTTGAAGTTTGTTATAGTTAAATAGCTTAAAATTTTCTATTGTGTTACAAGGAGAGGAGAGCAGCAACTCAAAATTAAACCATCTTCCTCTTCATATTCATTATTTTCCATATTTTGCTTTCCTGGAGTGCCCTCGTTCCACTCTTTTCCTAGAGCAAACAGCCACTTCTCGTCCTAGTAGAGTTGTTCCAGGCTCTGGGAACTGGTGATGAGAGATGCGTTTGCAACCAAATGCAAGTAAGGGAAGGTGTTAAGGCTGCAAGTGACCTTTGCAGAATGGGCTAACTTAACCCATTTTTTCTCTGCTTTCTTTAGGTAATGAGACAGCACTGAAGATAAGATGATGCTCAGTTTTTCCAAAATTAGAGAAGAAACAAAGAGACTGTTTGTGGGAGAGAAAAGTCGCTATCAGCCCCTGTGGCAATCTCGATGGATTTTGCTAGCTTGGTTCTCTGGCTACGTAGAACTAGTATGCAGTATATATTAAAATATTCATACACGGGGCGATAACCACCTTTCAGGACTGATGTGAGATTGACTCAGAAACATACAACTCTTGGTGCTTGGTTCATGTTTCCTTAATGCTTGCTGTTGGCAACAGTGCTCCCATTGATAAATTCTCAAAACAAACCTGTGAGCCAAGATTGCTTTTTTCCTCTATGACTGATATTTTTTCACCCACAAACCTTGATAATTTTACTTAATAGGTGAATTTTATTCATCCCCTCTAGTGCTAATTCCCTGTGAAGGAAAGTGAATGCATAATTCAGTCTGGTATGTTTGTCTTGCTATAATTAATTTAATATAAAATGCACGTCAAACAATGTGTCTTCTCAGATATCAATATCACTACATACTAGAATATAAATTCTACCTGTTCTGCATAAAGGTTGTAATAAATGGCTGTGCAATTAGCACTTAATCTCCTAAAAATCTGTTGATTATTTGAAAAAATACCCCAACTCTCTCTCTGAAGCATATTTCAGACCCATTTTTTACTTCAAGTTTAGGAATCTGTGACACGAACATTAACACTAAGGTGTTAGTAAGGGTAAAAGGGAAGCTGAATATTTATGGAAGCAGCCGGAAATATTGATACTATAGTAGTAGTGATGGGGAATGACTTTCAGAAGGAATATAAAACCCAAGTTACAAGGTGTAATTGTGTTGTTATGGTACGTATCATCAATGTTCCTGCATATGGGCATGGCAGGTCTTTCTGCATTGTTCTCTGAGGTAAGCCCTTGTGGGAGTCCAGTGGAATCTACCCCATTACAGCAATTGGCTATGACTTGCAGCTGGAGTTTCAGATTTACACCTGAGTACACGTCTAGCAAAAAAAACTACCTTAGCAATACTAACAACTACACAGCAAGACTTTCCTTTCATGTGTTTTCAAATTGCCAAGTCAGGAAATGTTTCCTGGAAAGTGGAAACATTAAAGGAGCTATATATACAAGTTATACTAAGCTGTAAGTTACAGCCAGAATTAAATGAGATGATATTTTCATGTCTGCTTCCTCCTTGCACCCCTAACCCTGCTGAGCTTTGTGGAAGCATTGGGACTTACAAGGGTCCAGAGAAGTACTCTGTTTCAGGTTCTAAAAATCAAGGAGGAAAAAATACACGCAGAAATCAAAAGTACAGAACAAGCAAAGCAGTCTGCAAGCTGAAACAGTCTCCCAGGCCCACCTTGAACCCTTCAACAACCAGATTTTGCTGAACTCTTTGCTCTGTGCATGTGTTATTACCTCATGTGCTCTGTGGTTTTCTTCTCAGTTCTCCGTGCAGAAGCCTTGACACACATCCCATTGCTGATTTCAGTGCAAAATGGAGAAATCTTGACTTTATCAAAAGGGTGTGAAACATGAGACACTGAACATTTTAAATATTCTGTATTAAAAATTCACATAGTTTCTCATGTATTGAATCATTTAAGCCTTCATCCTTTGTTCAGAGGTTTCAAACTAATGGTATTGAAGGGTTGAGACTATAATTCTGCCGCTTGGACATTCTGCCACTAAAACTTCTGTCTCATTTTGTATTCATATCTCCAGCTAGGGTTTTGGAATTTATAGAAGTGCCTCTTCAAGAAATTCCTGTTAAAAAAGTTTCATTTCTGGTTCAATAAGATCCTGTTGCAGATTTATCACCTTTTCAATTCAGTTTCAATTTCAACTTTTATTTCCCCTAAAAAAAAAAAAAAAAAAAAACCACATTGCAAAATGTAATTGGAAAGAAAAATCAGCATGTAATTACTAATAGCAGGTATTCCCTGAACAGCTACATAACTAATAAATAAATAAGAATGGCAGATTTTCTGCATTGTTTGCTTCTTTCACTCCTTTAATTGTTTTTGATATTTTTTTAACATTCCTTCAGAAGTAATAGTGCATAATTATTTTGTTACTGAAGTGATTAAAGCAAAGAATTATTGATTTCCAAATCAGACATTCCAGATTTACTGGGTGTTTTGGACCCAAAATATATTACATATTATATAGATTGTTCTTTTAACCTCCTGTATGTCATTTTACTGCTGATCAGCACTATACTATCCTGTAGACTTTTACCCCTAAGACCAGCTGATTTTCTGATTCTGGAATAGTCAAACAGGTAGCTCTTGCATGTTTCATTAGCATGGGGAAATTCATTAGTCAATGGCTACTGAAACACCACTCCTCCAATTCAATCCTCGTCCATTTATTTGCATAGCTATTAGTTCTTGGTTTTGATTTGCAGTCCTTCTTGAGGGAAGGTACGTGGTGTGTGGATAGGTCTTTTCATGGTTTTGTGGTTGTTTGTTTTTTGTTGGTTTGTTTTTTTTTTTTTATTTAGAACTATGATTTGGGATAAAATTCCCCCTTCCAGCTTTTCATTTTTTCCACCACAGTGAATTGGTCCCAAAAATCTTGTATTCTCAAGGGGTTCTGTTCCCTTCATTTAACTTTTCACAGGTGACAGAGTAAAATCTTTAAGTGGCTTCAGTTAGAGACAAAAACACATACACAAACTGTAACGAAACTCCGTCAATAAAAGCTAATCTTAATTATGTTTACTTAAAGTCTCTTCTTCATTCTTTCCTTGCAATTGACCTTGATCACTTCACCATTTTGTCATTTGTTCACTCCTCTGGTATATTTTTTTTAATCATAACTAGTATATTTTAACAACCTAGGAGGACAAAGGGAGAAATAACTGAGTACACCTCAAGAAGACCTGAATGAGAGTGAATTTGTCTCAGAAAAGGTACTCTAGTTCTGTTGCATTAGTTCTTAAATGTTCATAAATTCATAAGTTCATAAATTTTTTTATGCTTGTTCTAAGTAATTTTAGTCAGAGAAACCTTCCTTACTCAGCAACATGTTTTAAATCAATGTCTAGTAACAGGTCTTCCAGAAGACTCTTGCTGTGTAAGAGCACAAGTGATACTGAGGGAACATGTCCACTTTCAAAAAAGAACTCCATAAAGCCTGGGTTGGGGGTTTTTTTTGATTTTTGAGATACAAAGTAGTTCCAGCTATGATATCAGATTTTAACTGCCATAGTGAGCTGCCACAAAGGTCATCAGCATTCTGGGAAAGGTGCTTTGGGCTCATGCTTTAGATCTAATGAAATTTGCTCTTGCACTGTATTGTACCTTGCAGATAATCCTACCAGATAAGCATTGTTTCCATGATATCTTTTTGATCCCACAACTGAGTCCTTTGAATATAGTTATGTTAGTTTGTTTATATTCTCAATTCTAAGTTAAGACAGACACAATACAAAAGAAAATTACAGTTGGTCCCTCCTGTCTAATGTAAATCACTGACAGTAAATTGTGTACAAAAACCCCACTGGGATTTATAAGCAGATTAACTTGTACTATGTTACATTTAAACCCTAGTACTATAGGCATCAAGTATGCACATGGAGCTCATGCACACACCAGAGTGGTTAGTTTTATTTTGCAGCAATGCCACTTATTATTCTATGACATGAAAAAACTGAGTTCTATAGCAAATGGTACTTTCACAAAGATTTTGCAACATCAGTATGAAACTCCCAGTGAGTCATTTGGAAAATATCCATTAAAACCTTCCCTCTTGCATTTCTGCTACTGTTTAAATAATCTTTTTCTGTTTAATTCCATTATGGATGTTTTCCAAATTCGAAAGACTGGCTATGGGACCTGTATATAATCCTCCTAATCTGAACAACAGTCTGCATTATTTTTGGTGCTTAAAGACAGTAAAGATGGAAAGGCTAAATATACTAAGAAAAAAAAAATAAGCAGTATAGGTTTGGCAATAACAAACTGGGGCTTTAAACTAAAGAGTAGTCTTGCCTAGTCTTAGTTCCCAGGGCTAAGTGTCACAGCCAGCAGACTTTTCCTTTGGGAATCAGTAATCTCACAGCCTCTTTCCCATCCTTCACTAGTCCTTTTCTGGCCAGTTGGTATCACAGTCATGCACTGAGAAAAGACGAGGTGCAAGATCCAAGTTCTTCAAACATAAGCCCATGGCCTCACTCCCTATGGACAGTGATGACACTGGTTTTGCTGGAGGTACAGCATCAATAGCAACAACTTCCCCAACACAGCAGCAGCACCAGGCTAATTCTCTGGCTCACCTTTTCTAGGTCAATGCACACAGGGTCTTCCCTTTACCAAAAAGGCTTTTAAAACCTTTTCACAAAACTGCCCTCACTGGGTCTCCTGTCCCTGTGCTGCAGGGGAGATGTGCAGTCTTGCACTGACCCCTGGGATGCTGCACATACACTTTTACACCTCCTGCACAACACCTACAGAAAATTATATCTCTGCCACCATCCAAGACATATGACTCTGATCAGTGAGGTTGTAACAGAAACTGCTAAGGGGTCATTCACATCTGATTTTCAGAATTTTTTTCACATAGTGCTATACGGACTGTAAGAAAAGAAAATAGAATAATCTTCATGGCAAAAATACAACCCACCAGGAAACTGTTCACTCTGTGGCAAATAATGCCAAACAAACTTCTGTTGTTTTTTGACATTCATTCTTAGATTACATTAGTTGCAGGAAAGCTTAAGGAAGTTTAGCTTATGCTAAGCTTTCCTCTCTCTCATTCTGTATGAAATTGTGTAATCTGTTGTACTACATAATGTAGCAGAGGGCCAGGATTCTGCTTTTCAGAGTTCAGCTGAATCCCTTACTTCCATCAGTTCAACCTGAGAAGTAAATAATAGGTGGTTGTCCATCACCTGCAATACAACTATTATGTATTACAACTTCATTTATATTTAATTTTAGAGTTTTATTAGCAAGCCTAAGTCCTCTCTACAGTAGTGCCCATGTCTGTACTAGCGCCTTTGCTACAGAGATTTTTCTGTTGGGTCAGACAAACAATAGTTAGTTTACGCCTCTGTGTTTGCTCACCATGTACGATGGATTTGTTGGTGCAAATGCTACACAAATTTGCATAGCACTCATTTGCAAACTTAGATCTGAACTCATGGACTATTTGTATTTTCATGGTGTAGAATGGCCTGGCAACCTTTCAATTACAGAACAAACTATTGGAGCATTTATCACCATCGCATGGCTTCTGCCCAGCTTTTTTTTGTCATTAGGACATCACACACAGTGCTATTGGCTGTTGTCTGGTATCAGAGGATTAGTGTACCCAGTCACCATTGCTCACTTGTGCTCCCTGTGAT
>NW_010549185.1:17396-31852 GCF_000687285.1 Phaethon lepturus | reverse complement strand
AGCCAAGGTCTGGCGAGACATGAAGGAACACACCTTCTACCTGATGAAGGTAGATCAGGTAATCCAAGAGGATATAAAGCATCTGGAAAAAAATGTCCATACAGTTTCATATACGATATCCCTGTAAAAGGTGGCAGATAAGATTTTTTATCTGTGCAGTCACAACTGACTGACTGTATACCTCTGAATGGCCAGGCCAGGGAGGAAGGTTGCTGGTTTCTTACCCAGCTGTGGCACGCTGGGAGGGGTGAAAGCTTTGGCAGGGGGAATATTGTGCATTCCATGAGTGGAACTGTACAAGTCCGGGAGAAGATCAGTGAGAGCTGCTCCCCCTCAGAGCTCTGCTTGGCATGAGTTCAGCCACAGCTACACACAAGTTTTCTTCCTCGGTAAACCAGATGAGAGACTATTATCCTAAACCAAATGCATCAAACAATATTAACTACAAAAAAACCCCTGTGATTTAAAGGTCGATGTCTTTTCCTTCTTAGTACTGGACTTCACTTACAGGTTAGTCTAGCATTTCCTAACCCACTTGATCCCAAGCCACTTCACAGAGATCTAATACAGACGTACCACTGATCCTTGAAGTTTCAGCTTGTCCTCTGCGTGCACAAGCTTTGCCAGTACAGCCGTCTGGGAGGATGGGTAATTGTGGAGGGTTGTGTTACAAGTTCCTTTTTCCTCTGTCTATTCAGAGAAGCTCTTCTCTTCTACTGTTCAATCTGGCCTTGCCTGGAAGGGAAACCCCAGTTTGGGATGAAGCTGGCTTACTCCTTATTATCACTATTTTAATACATGCACCTTTCAGAAGAGAACTATAAATGTAGTTGTGTGGCTGGAATCCAACAAACATAGTTTCTCAACAGCTTCAGATGAATGCCACATTTGTCTGAGATTTTTGGCCCACCCTGAACTTCAGCATTTTGATAGCTATCTATCTACTCCCTCCCCCAAGCCAAAACAGCTGCAATTTTCATGATGTTGTTACATTGCCGACTAATGAAAAGAGCATCGAGATGAGAGACAGTATTCAAACTTCTGGTATTCATGTCATCATTGATGCTGCTGTAAAGTGTTGTTAGCAGCTATATAGATTTGCTTTCACAGAAGCAGATGCTTTGGTTTCTTTCCTCCTTGCATGAGTATGGAGGCCTTTTTATTCTCTTTCTGGTGTGATCGAGGGCTCTGAATGGGTCTACATAGAGCTGTTATAAGGGACTGAGAGAGTTATTAGGCTGATAGCCTAGCCTGGCTGGCAAACACAGAACAAAAACCCATCCCTCTGTACAGTACTCAGCTGCCAGTCTTCAAGGGGCTTTCATGGTGTTCTTTCAACTACGTGGAAATTATCTGTTCTGCAAAATGGACTGTTCTCCTGAAGGATTAGGCAGCTTATCATTACGACAGAATTTCCTCAAAGAAGAGCTGGCTCGCTGTTCCTTTTCATGCCATTAATGAATTACTTGAGCCAAAAAGCACAGCTTGTAACTATGATTACATTAAAAACACTGTGAAGATTCCTCTGATCTTCTCTAATAACAAAATAGACAAACTTTGACTTGGAAGGATGTCTTCAACAGTTGTCTAGTAAGTCTACTTAATGCAGTGTAAATTTGCCACAGTTGTACTTATCATAGAATCACAGAATCATGGAATCTTTAAGGTTGGAAAAGACCTTTAATATCATCAAGTCCAACCATCAGCCCAACACCATCATGCCCACTAAACCATAAACTGAAGTGCCATGTCTACATGTTTTTTGAACACCTCCAGTGATGACGACTCCACCACCTCCCTGGGCAGCGTGTTCCAATGCTTGACCACTCTCTCCATAAAGAAATTTTTCCTGATATCCAATCTAAACCTTCCCTGGCACAACTTGAGGTCTTTTCCTCTCATGCTATTGCTAGTTACTTGGGAGAAGAGACCAACACCCTCCTCACCACAACCCCCTTTCAGGTAGTCACAGAGAGCAATAAGGTCTCCCCTCAGCCTCCTCTTCTCCAGACTAAATGACAGACAGATTTCAGACAGATTTCTGTGCCATGCTGTAAAGTTATGCATGAGGTGTGCAATCACATCTTCTTGAGGTCCACAAAAACCAAGATACTCACTTGTGCTGAAGGGTGAATTGTGCCTATTGCTCATTTCTCAGCCTCTTACTATTTATCTTTCTGAGGTGAGACTATACAGTCTGTTTTGATTGCTAGAGTTTAATTTGGAAAAACAAAGATGCACTGGAGCCATATGAGGATTATCCCACGTGAATACTATGAAAATAATACAGCAGAACTTGTTGACACTTGTGAATTCTTTATGATTGATACTTGCTCTTTTGCCAGGAACACATTTTTGTAGCCACATTTAATTGTTATGAAGACTTGGACAAGTTGTAGGTTTGTAGGTTTTATTTCTCCTAAGACCCAGCATTTTAAAATCTCCATATTTATGAATATTGTACCATCTATCACCATAAAAGCTATACAGATAATTTATATAGTTTTTCCTGGAGGGTGTCTTCATTGTGTCTCACAGTTTTAACAACTCACTCTTTATTAAAGTCTAGTTACATGTTAACATATATTACAGAAGAAAAACCTGGAAGGTGGTCTTAGACAATCACTTTCTCATGAACCCTTAAGTGAGAATTGAAGTATGGAAATATGAATAGGAGAACCATAAATTAATTTAAAAGCAAACCACAACAGTATTTTAACCACAGAATTACACAGACAAGGCATTTGGCAACTTGAGACATCACTTGAAACAGAATAATTTTCTAGATATTTATTGAAATTTAGTCCTGGTGGGAGTCTAAGTTTCAAACACTGATGGCCTAAACTGTGCAGAATCATTAAACACTTGTGAATATCTTAATCTTAACATCCCAGGAAAAACAACTTTGACGTTATGTTCATTACTCTATCTGATCCACATCCATAACCTGTTCCTGCAGCTTTGGTATAGTGGCCACTTCTCTGACTGGCAGACTATTTTAAGCCTTCATCATCTATTTAACCAGAGATGGAGTGCATAATAATTCTGTTCTTTCCTTCCTCATCAAAGCACAAGAATCCAAAGCAAAAGCAGGTGCGGTTTTGCTGGCATCAGGCTGCATTGAGCTATTTTTTTTACTTCTGATTTTGAAAGGACAGATCATGAAAAATTAGTACAAATGAATGACTATTCCATTGCTTGCATGAGAAAATCCTTCCATATTTAGGTACCCTTCAAATTGCTGGAAGATCAAAATAGAGTGTCAAGGAGAAGTGGTCATGGAGATCAATTACATCAAAGCTACATGAACAAGCATTTGGGAAATGAAATGCAGTGAAAGTAAGAACAACAGAGATCCTTTGATGTTTAAAACATGAACAAAACTCTTAAAATACTTCTCATCTAAATACAGATTGATTTATCTTTTACTACTGAAAAGTTCTTTCTAAGACATGTTGCCATTTGTCTCTCAAGGATATTCACAGCAGAGTGAGTGATAGTGTTAGCATTATTTTTGTCTTCTTTCTGACTGCATTTGCATGAAAACAATCTCATTTTTGTCCCAGAAACTCAGCTGCTTCTGCCATTTGATGCCCTTTCTAAAGCCAGAATCTCTACAGGTTCTGTGAGTGGATGAGTATATATCAGATATCAGGAGTTGAGGAACGAAAGGTGATCACAGCAACAACCTTAAGCTTGTACAGCTGTGCTGTACCTAGAAATGGTTTCACATGGTCTAGCAACAAAAAGGTGATCCTGAGTCTGGAAGTTGAAAGGAGTGGTAGAGGTAATGGCCTCTGTTAGACTCATTTATATTTTGGGTTTAATCATCCAGGCAAGGTGGCACTACTTTGACCATCTTTATATTTAACAGTCCTCCATATTTCCCTCTTCTTTCCCCCTCTCTCCCCTCAAACACCAGCCAGCAGGAAATGCCTGACTTCTCTGAACAAGATTTAGGCAGGGTCAAGCCGCCTCCAGATGAGGAAAGAGTCCCACCCTAGCAGTTTGGTCCAGTTACATAGAAATCAACATATTAACCCCAAGCCTTGGCACATGGACAAAATCTGACATTCCTGCCTTTGGCACAGAGTTGCCCGTGGACTTTCTAAATTCTTTGATATTGTATTTATGCAAGCTTTAGAGGGGGGGAAGAA
The DNA here is from genome assembly GCF_000687285.1 of Phaethon lepturus. Lineage (NCBI taxonomy): Eukaryota > Metazoa > Chordata > Aves > Phaethontiformes > Phaethontidae > Phaethon > Phaethon lepturus. Next base: position 27,695 of record NW_010549185.1, on the reverse strand, counting down.
GAAGAGAACAAATCAAGTTCCAAATGAATCAGCAAAACTTCTGTTGCTGCATTCACTAAACTTTCTAAGGCTCAAAGATCCCATCTCATGACCAGCCCTCCATTATAGACAAAAAGCAGCCACAACACTTATACTCTTTGATGCTAGGCTAATAGTCTTACTGCAGGTGTACAAGGACAAACTGTGTCTGAGAAATTTACCAGCAATGGCCTATTAAAGTTCAATTCAAATTCAAAAATCCAACACAGAAAAAACCCACTTGTTTGGTGAGCATCTGCAACGTCACAAAAGGACTTCTTCAGTATCGTCTGCTAAAATTATTTCTACAGGATTTTTACAATTCCCATTGTTTGCTTATTTTTATATCTCTTTTTTGGTTCAACATTGCAGGAAAAGTTCTGCTTTTATGATTTTCAAGTTTTCCAGTTATCCAGGCTCAGAAGTAAAATTTGAAAAAAATGCACGGAGTTCTATCCTGCAAGCTGAAAACCCTCTTAAGTCAAAAACAAGGAGTCCAGTCCCAGTTACAGTTTCAGAAGAATTTCAGACCCATCTTTCAATAATTTACATGTTGATTCTTGATTTTGAGCTCTTCAAGATTCTATTTTTACATTTACTTTTTTAGAGCTATCTAACAATTCTAAACAGTAAGTTAAATACCATTCTTTTTATATAATTCATCACTAAACTTCTATCCAGAAAGTGTCAGGATAATGTTGGAAGGTCATAAAATTCTGATCCAGGGAACTTATAGGAGGTCGTTCATTGTCCTCTTGGATCTTACAGAACTAGTCCTCCCTTGTAGCCATCTCAGCAGTCCTTCCTATGCTGACAGTAGTTTTTTAGGTTGATTTTTCCATATTTTAATATCCCCTGCTAATATCATTGAACTTAATAGAAATCTTAACTATTGTTTCAGAGGACCAGAACTAAAATTATGTAAGCAACATTTAAAAGCATTACTTCTTCTTCAAAGCCAGAATTTTTGGAGGACTTCAGTGAAAAGGAAGTGTTTTGCATACATTTGTACATTACTGATTTAAATGTATATCTGTTGAATGAATGATGTTTTTTGCACTATGATGCTGTGCATCTTTGATATAAGTTCATTTTCCCTGGTGCTCCTGTGCATTCTAGATAGTCATTTACAACTGTACAACAGAGAGGTAAAGCAAACTGACTGATAAGATATTTTGGGTGGGTGGCTACATAAGATGTTAAATTCAGCAAAAGTGGGACTTACTATGTTGCATCAGTAACAAAGGTTGATATCAGAAACATTGAGTGACAGAAAGTGCTAGCTAGCCTGGCTGGTGTGAAAAGCAGATTCTTCATCTTCTTGTCAGCAATTCGCAAATTATTCTGTAAGCAAGGGAAATAATGAAGCATGATTCTTGCCATGTTAACCCAAATTTTTCTACTCTCTATACTCACCAAGCTTGACTGAAACGGGACAATAGATTGAAAACCTTTGGGCCAGGGAGGGGAGGATACTTAACAGTAGACAAACAAGGTGAGAGCATTGTCTGCTTAGCAACTTTGACTAAGATAATTTTGGTACAACAGCATGGGCTGTTCAAGCACAAAACCACTTTTTTAGCTCAGGGCCTTACTGAGAACTTCTTCTAGATTTACCATTTTGCTTAGTATTGAAATGTCTCACTGTTCACTAAACCACAAAACAGAATATCACCCAATCTCTTCATACAAGAGAGCTTCTAAAAGTAGATCTGTCCTAGTACAAGTTTGATTTTTCCCACAAATGTCTTCTATTCCCTGCCACATGTTATATTTTCTGTTAAGTTTTCTGTTTAGTTTAGTAATATTGCAGATCTACTTGCTTTTGGGTTTTTTTGTGAATAAGATGCAAAAAAGGTAGGTAATTTCTATGTTTGGTGACATATTTTTGTAGAACGGTGCTTACAGGGAACCAGGACTTACTAAAGTGTGTGAGAATACCAAACACTAAAATTCATCTCTGAAATGTTGCATTCAACCATCACAACATTCCTTTGAATTTTGAGATATCCAGAGATTACATTTTATGCTTACCAGGGGAAGGAGTGAAAGAAAGAGGAGTGGAATGATGTTTTCAAAAATGTAATTGGTCCAAATATGCACATTCTGTTAGTCAACAGAAGTATAAAAAGAGCAGTAAAAGAAGTATCTAGATGAAATTGTTAGAATTTCACTTCATTATATAAGTAAGAAGAAAATAAACCTGTTTGAATAGTCTTTTAACTTTTTTTGTGGTCATGTCAAAAATGAAGTTGTTACTGTTACACAGGAAGTAAGAATACTAAAATATTTCGAGAGATGAAATTGACAGAATTAGAGAAATTAATTCATATACTTACAAAATACATTGCATGCCACAGAAGTAAATGTCTTCTAGCTAGCTCTGCAAAATGCAGTCCCATGGAGACTTTCTCCAAATTTGCAGCACCTGTTTCTGCCCAGAAAAACTGGAATTACAGACCTGTTATCATTTTCCATACCTTGGTTGAACAGATATTGTGTGTACTTCCAGTCCCATTCCTGATTTTGAAAGAGGGGACTGTGCTTCTGCTCTGGGATAGGCATGTCCCAGCTTGGCCCTGAGCTGGGCAAAGGGATCCAGTTCCAGTTTTAGCAAGGTTTTACTATATCACTCATAGAGAGGTCGCTTAGTAGCTCCTCAACTTTTTGTTTTCATCTAGTGCTCTTTCTGTGGTCAAGAGCGCGTTTTCAAAGTTACTGAGGTACCTCCAATTTAGGTGCAAGTACCTGCTCACTGAAATGCCTGTTTCTTAGGTCAGCTGAGAAAATCTCCTCAAAATCTTCATTCACTGATTCTGCAAGATGCTGCTTTTCCTCTGTGTTAAAACGATAGATCAGCACGTGAGCAATTGCCTGGCGATGTAGGAGTGCAGCAGGAAAGAAAAGTCTGCTATAAATCGTACAAATCAATACACAAAAATGTTACACATAGAGAAGACCAGTTTTGATCGGGAAAACAATGCCTATTAAATGAGGCCATTTGCTTATGTTTCCTTTGCAGTCAGTATGCGATATAAATCATTTTACCCTGCGTGGGTCTTTCTGAGACAATCTTCCTCCTCTGTCCCCACCCTTCCTCCAAAGTAACGTCAATTTTACTGTCATACTTCAGCTCTGATTGCATCCAGGCAACTGAGTGGCCAGATGATGAACTGAGGGTCCATAATGATAAAATTTAAAAATTACAGGATTCTATAACACACCTACACATTCAGAAATATCTACACATTTATATGTATCTGCACTGGAAGCAATGATCACCCAGTGCTGCTTGCTGAATTAAACTCAGCAACTGTGCAAAACATAAGCACTGTGTAATGTAAGCACAAAACACCCAAACAGCATTTATAATTGCTTAAATTGGAGTTGTTTGTTTGACAACTATACAGAAAACTGGAATCTTATGAAGTCTAAGCTACTGTTATAAATGTAATATGTTTTAGTGTCATTTTAAACAATCTTATGGAGCTTACATGGATTTTCAAGAATCACAGACTTATTAAGGTTGGAAAATACCTTTAAGATCATCAAGTCCAACCACCAATCCAACACCACCATGCCCACTAAAGCCATGTCCCAAAGTGTCACGTCTGCACATTTTTTGAACACTTCCAGCGATGATGACTCCACGACCTCCCTGGGCAGCTTGTTCCAATGTTTTAATATGAACTAAGATAACCAACTTATGAGGGAAGTGACAAAGCTTACCAAGATGACACTCAAGTGACTGGGTGAGCTAGTAATGGCTGGATACAAGAGTCAGTACTCTCCACTGGCAGATTTGACTTGATGGCAAGCAAGGTAGCTAAGTAACTTTATACCACATTCATGAACTAAAACGTTTTGTTGTGTCTTCCATGAGTGTGATGCATTTATGTTCATACTATGTTTACCTCTCTCTTTCTCTTTTTAAAAAGGGATGAGTTATTTTTCTGTCCAGAAAGGGCAACTGCACAGATGGACAGTTTTTCAAGGCCCTGAAATGCCTTCATTTATTTGCAGCTGTTATCTCTACATATGCTCAGAAATTTGGGGTTTGTTGACTTGGGTACAGTCCTACAGCAGAACAATGGACCTGAAATAAATTCATCAGCCATTATATCATCCTCCTTCCTTCTGGTATTTGTAATCAGACATCCTGCCTTCTTCAGTTATTTACCAAGTCAAGAGATTTCAACCAGCATATCACTGATGTGTGGAAGAAAGATACAGGGATTCTCAAAAAGTAGCTAAGGACATCCAGTCTGCTGTTAGTCTGCCTGTTCACTATACAGGGATGGACATCCCCACTGGAAGGCTGAAAAAGACTTTGAAAACTACTGATCTAAGTTAATAAAATTTCATTATTGCAAATAAAGTGGCACTGCTTTCCTTTAAGTATGAGAAATGCTCCACAAATGAACCATCCAATTCTTCTTTTAGTGATTCTTTGATGGGTGCGTCTCAGTGAGTTCATTACTGAAATCCGGATAACATATGGAAAAGGCAAACACATTTAACTGGAGATTGTACTGTGCTGGTCTCACCAGCAAGAGGTAGCTGAACTTTGAAGAGATCGGATTTTTGAGGAGATGCAATTAAGAAACCAATTACATGCAATGAATGATAGCACAGGATTAACAACTTAAATGTAAAACATGGCTTTTTATGCCTGGCAGAGTTCCTATCCTCCTTCATTTCATAAAGATGGACTTGGCTTAGACATAATATGGGTACAAGTATTCATTACGATTTTTGATGGATTTGAAAAGCATCAGCTGAAGGTCCTCCACTCTCGCACAGCGATATTAATTGGATTCAGCTGAAAGCATCAGAATAGATAATATTAAATTATCTGACAAGTGTTCTTTCTAGCAGACTTACTATTGCATTTGTCTTAATTATTAATGTAAAAACCCTACAGAAGTAGAATACATCTTTTATTAACACTACAGATAAGGAATCTGAGAATTCTTCAGCAGTTTCATATTAACTTCATAAAGGAAATAGTGAATTGAAAATAACTTTAAAGAAAAATCTGCATTTCCTCTATCACCAGAACGGATCATGTCCTTTCTGTGTAATACAAAGAGGTTTGTGTTGTAACAAAAAGTCACGGGTTGTAGATGAAAAAGAAGCTGTACACAACCCAGCTCTAACTAAAAGTATAGGCATTATTGTCAATAATAGTTCAGTGTATCTCATAAAGAGTCAGCTGCATTTTCTTGTCACATATTTGGGGAGAGAAAATAGTTTTAACACAATGGAAAGGACTATGCTCAGGAAATGCAAAACATTTTCCAGCAGCACTGCTCACAAGACTCCATTGTGCCTCCTGTGTTTTTCGTGTTTTTATCCTTTAGAGAATCAATGCTACGGAACAGAAGAACTTCACTGTTACTTTAACCCTTAAGTGTCCTCAGTGTTAAGACAGGTACCTCAGCTTCCTACTGTGCAGGTAGAAAATTAGATACTTACGAAATCAACTGTCAGAAAGAGTGGTTTAAGTGGGGAAAGAGAAAAAGCCCATACAGAGCAACCGTGAGATGAGAAGAGACAGGACTCGTCCCTGCACACAGAAACATTTTAATGTGTGACAGCAACTAGCTCCTCAGAAGGGGCTTTGCAGATTCATATGCTGAAATCTTTTGTAAGTTATAGGCACAAAAGAATCATGGAACAGCTGAAAGGTACCCAATCCACAGCATAACACAAGTTTAAACTACCTAAAAAGTGTTAACTACTATGTTTAGAAGACTATCGCTAAGAACTTTGAATTAAGAAAATAACACAGTAGCAGTTGGTTTTTCTTAAAAAATATTTATTAGCAGCTATTGGAGCTAGAGCCTATTTCAGTTTTTTAGTGAGAGAGGAGTATGCCTTTCAAAGGAGTGCCTAGGGTAGTTTGTAATTCTGCAGGAAAACCTTCTGGTTAGTGCCTTTTTTGATTACTTAAATTGTTTTCTTGGATAAGATTAATTTCTTGCAAAATTGATTCTACTGAATGACTGCCATATGCCAATTTGTGTATCTGTTACCATGACAATGAGAGGTTTTGAGATGCTGAAGAAACAGAGAAAAAAGCAAAGCTAATACAGACCCATTGGATTTTGTAATCATGTACTTTCAGCTTTCCAAGTAGAAACTGCTCGTCTTGTGCTGTTGTAGCCTAAGGCCAAAATTCACAAACCCAGATGCATAAGGTTAAGCTATTAAATCTGTATTTATTCTCCTACACAAAAGTAGTTTCATTTTCACACTCACCTTCCAGCTTTAAAAGGTCGTTTTAGTGCTCTCTTTATCTCATACTTTTTTCAGGGTGGATTCAAAATTTATGGTACTCAGCATACCTTCATTAGTGCAAGTGAGGCTATGCTAAATTTCAGTGCTTAGAAAAGGTTAATGAATATACATTTAAGGTTAGATTCAGCCAATCAAAATGTATCTCAACCTTAAGAAAAACTGTTATTTTCCTTTTCAGGCTTTTTTATGTATTTGTTTTCAGTGGAATGCATCTTTCAGTCAGGTGCAGCTTCTCTTTCAGCAAATATGCATTAGTTCAAACTAAGAGCTGGCTAGTTTGCAAATTGTTTAGGTGTACACGAAACTCCAGCTGTACAAAACCAATCACTTCATGACTACATGAGTGGCAAGCACACCAGGAAAGAAAGATAAGGGTATACTTGGATGTTACAGTTCTGCACATATGCTATTTTAGTACTGATAAAATAATGAACATTTTCTTCCTTCATCACCAAAAAATCAAATCTGGAGTCAAGAGTCAGAATGGTAAAACTTGCTGCAACCAAGGACATGAAGTGTGGATCTGTTTTCAGGTGTGGTACAAAGTGACAAAGAAGTCTCACAGAAAGCTGAAATTATATTTTTATTAGTATAGTATGAGTTTTTTACAGATAAACACAGGTGAATATAATCCCTTAATCTTGTGTGCCTGTAGAAGTGTTGCCCCTGATTACTCTTCTCTGATAATTTCTCCACTATAATTACCAGTTTGGGACTTAGAGTGATCTGTTCTTGATCAGTTTGAAAATATGGAACTCACATCTGAACTTAATCCACAAAATACAAAACGTAGAGAAATACAACAGTGTTACATGTCAAAGGGAATTGCTCACTGATACTGAAATAACATAGCTTCATCACGCTACCTTCAACTGTTCTCCTTTGGTATCTACAAAATGTGTTAACTCCTTGAGCTGCTTTGTGACTACAGATAGGTTGCACATGGCAGTTTTCAAACATAGAAGTCACTCCTCAGAAATGGACCTTGTCTGATATAAATAGATTTTAGGTAAAACCTCATTTAGCATCTTGACCCTCCTGCATTCAAGCCACTTAAAGCAGCTTTGAAAGTCTTTGCAGACAGGAGCTACACATCAGCGAGGGTGTTTGGCCTGTGCATTGCTCCAGGAATAGCCATGGTTCTGGGATGAGTTATTCATTTCCTAAGGTCTCTGGGAGTGAAAGTGCTTATTTACTTGGATGATATCTTGATTGCTTCAGAGTCATAAGTGTACCCAAAAGTGTCTATTTCTACCACAGTCCATCTGTTTAGGACCCTAAGGACTTTATGAAGTATAGAAAAATCTATATGACCCCTTCTTCTATCTCTGGCCTGCTGGGATTCACAGCGGGTGCATGAGTGTTCACTTCTCAAAGAAGGAAGCCATTAGCAGTGTATGGTGTTCTGCTCCTTCTCTCACTGAGGTCGGTTCCATATTTAGGAAAGTTCATGGGGTTGGCAGAAGCCCTGCTCCCTGCTGCTGTTATGACCCTACTTGTTTTAACACTTGAAAGGCACGAGGAGAATAGTGAGAAGCAACTCTGCTCTTTTGTATCGTTAGCAAAAGCGAGGGAAATTCACCATTTTCCTGCATGCCCCAGAGATCCCAGGTCAAGGCTCTGGTGGCAAAATTTACATTTCTTACCAACAAATTTTTGCACTGTTGTAGGGCAATATTGCCACAACTCATGAGAAAAGTGATGGTTTCCCAGGAGTGACCAATCTACATTGCCACATAAATATATCTGAAGTAGCATGTGTGCTTAGCTACACTAGCTAAAAGTTTAGCTAACCCCCATTTAGGCACTGCTCCTTTCCCCGTTCCTGTAACGTGTGAGCTGAGGTATGCTGAACTGAGGGAGGCACCTGCAGCTACCACTGAGTGAAAGAGAGTGTCCGAACACCGAGAAAGCGAGTGCCTCAAACAGCAGGGCTGGTGCCGTATCTTTGTCTTTGAGGATTAAAGACTCATCCCTTCCTGAAGCTCAGGCTGAAATTGGCACTGTGTGCTCATTTCTCCCTCCCTCATCGGTTCATTGGGAAAACTATTATGGAGTTACAGATAAGATCAGACATATTCTAGTGTACAAACAAGTTAATGGGGAGCATACCCTTTGTAATTACATTTTCCTTATTTCCAAGCATTATTAAAGCACAAGCATGTATTACCTTCTAAACAACAAAAGCTATGCATTCACAATAAGAAATGAAATTGTGAATCTTGCATAATGGAGGAAGGCAAAGTTATGTGTAAATAACACAGACAGCGTTCATTTAAATGCACCATAATTGTGGTACTAAACCTGAATGGAATTCGTATTTGAAATCCTTAAGGAAAAAAAAGAAAAAAAAATATTAAAAAAAAAACCCAACACCACCGAAAACAACTCTGTTTCACAGCTTTATTAGAGGCAGGAATCACTGTAAGGTTAGACACACCACAAAGGATATTGAGCATGATCCCACAAAAGTTACTGGAGAAATTAAAGTTGTTGAAAGAGCAATGTGTCTGTATGAGTCACAGTTCTGGTGGGCTTATTTCTGGACTGAAGGTGAGAGCATGTGGGAGCAGTGAAGGCACAGTGATGCAGGACAGCAGCCTAATGATGCTGGGTCACTGGAGGGTTTGCTAGCCAGCATCTGTCTCTTGCCAAAGTGCTTCCTGCTGTGCCGTTGCCGCTGCTGTCAGCTTTCTGGCCAGGTTAACTCCAGCTCTAATATACACACATGCTTATGTCACCTTATTTCCAAGATCCAGCCTGGTTATGAGCATTTAGTCTAACGGCACAGCATAGAGACACTTATCACGCTGTTTGAAAATACCATGCTTCACGAGGAGCAAAGTACCTGATCATCTCCTTGCTTTCAGTCCTGAGATTAAAAAGTGCAAGCTGAACCCCAAGTGGTCTTTATTACAGAAAATCTTTATTTCTTGGCAGGTGTGTTAAATGCCTGAATGCATGCTCAATGTATGCTTAGAAACATACAGTGTCTCTGACATTATTACCGAGTTTCCTGTGAATGCAGAAAGCTTTTCCATGTTTCTATATTACTGTATTGCAGTACTGTATTTTGCAGTATTGCTGTACCATAAGTGCCTAGTTGGTGCTGGCATTTTTTTAAGATTAAAAAGGTTTACAGGGAGTGAAGGTCTGGTAAATCAGCATGCTTTCTATGGGAAAAAGAGGATGCAATCTTCTGGTGATGGCCAACTGTTCTAAAATGGTAGAAACATATTACATAAGATCATAAAGCAGTTTAAGAACTTAAATAAATGGGACTTGTTTCCTGAGCAAAAAAACGCTATACAGAGTGCCACCTGAATAGATGGGTTTAGGTCATTAACTTAAATGTCACAGGGAGAGTAAGCTTCATAAACCGGTACAGTAACAATCCTTCAGCAAGTAATTTTCCCCACTCGTAAGCAAGTGCATGTAGCACATAAAGGGAGGATACTGTCCTGTTTAACAGAAGCTGGCAACTGAGCAGGTATGCTGGAGAGAGCTCTGTGGACCACAGTGACTTTCCTTCGGTTCCCATAAATCTGTACATCCATAACAGTGACAGTTCTGAGAGGAGAATTGGGGTATACCTTTAGAGTTTTTGTAAGTAACACAATATATGGAAACTCTTTTCAAATAAATGGAGTTTTTCAGGGAGGATGGCATTTTTCCCTCTATTTTCTATCATGAGAGCTGGTAATAGCCTTATATCATCTGGTGTAATAAAAATACGAGGAGAACTGAAACTCACCAATATTTTGCCAATGCATTTACCTCCTGTGTCACCTCTTCAGCCTTCTTACCTATATACAGGTCTTCAGTTGGAGAATTGCTTTGTTTAGTTATACTGTAAAGTAACAGAATTTTTGGGGAGGTGTTGTCTTAAGCAAGAACTTTTGATACTCAGCTGAACTGTGGAAAGAGATCAGAGAGCAGGTCTAGTAGCCCAGCTTCTAGACTTGAATTTATTGTCCC
>NW_010549185.1:0-17365 GCF_000687285.1 Phaethon lepturus | reverse complement strand
CAGCAGGAACAATTTCAGACACCAGTCACAATACAAACACCTCGGTTCTTTCAAAAGACACCAGTGCCAGGAAACAATGTCTCCTTTTCTGTCTTAGGGAAAACACTTAGGAAAGTGTCCCAATTTGGGAGGAACACATTGACAATTAAGTGCCAGTTCATGAAAGTGATTTATCAGATCCATTTACCATACAGCAAACCACGTAAATGTACCCTCAGCACTAGGATACAGGTTGTTTGCATTTAATGGGTATCCAGCAAACTGTCTGTCAGTGCCTATTTATAGTAAAATGCCTTGAATTGTGCTAACAAATCTTGAAAATGTGCATTCTTAGCTAGAAGCGTGGTCATATGGTAATTTAAGTGAAGGATGTGGCACTAGTCTCCCGTGCTGGATGGTTTACAACCTAAATAGGCTTCAGATACATACAATCTTAATTTTAACCAGAAGTCAGTGGGGTTCCCATGTATGTACATGTTTGTTGAAATTAGAACAAGAAATAGAGAAATATAATATTTCTTGGAGGCTTGTTTTCCATGGATTGGGCAAAAGGTTATCTGCTGCTTTATTGCCCACTTTTTTGGTATTGGGCAAACATCGGAAATTATATGTCCCATCTGGGACATGCCCAGATATTCCTTGTGAAAGAAGCTGCAAAGATGGTTCAGGAGAAGATGGACTCCCGCAGCAGATCCTGAAGCAAGGGATGGGAGACCAACCCCTGTGACTCTTTGGAAGTAGCCCCCCAACAGCTGGTGAAGAAGCTGTGTGGCCTGGGGGTGTGGCTTGGTTTCATTACAGCAAAGAAACAGTCTCAGAAGGGACTTGGATTTGGTAGAAAAAATTCAATGGAGAAAATGTGCCAGCCACCTTCTTTGCAAGCAGAGGCAGCTGAGTCCAGGTATGTTTTCGAGACAACACACACGCACAGAGAAGCCATGTATCATCAACATCTCACCAAGGTGGATCAGCACTTCAGTAAAAAGTCAGCGAAAAAACTCGGCTTTTACTGGCACACAAATCAGCAAAACTGTGACAGCTGACAGCAGATCTGAATCCAACCCATGGCCTTTGCCTGGGGATTTTCTTGGGACTTGACCTGTCAGATATCATACTTCACACTTGGGGCTCCCTGTTAAATATGCTGCTACCACATGAGCAAATCGTGCACCACCAGCATAGTCCCTGGCTTCTCTCTATCGCCACGATCCTAGGATAAAATTTTGTTTCTGCCCTAATATGACTTTTGGGGCTGCAGGATCAGGAGAAGGCCAAAGCATGTTTTGTATGGGCCTGATGGTTTTTGGGAAACTGCGGGAGGTACCATATTGTTGACCACTCCGTCATTGCACAACCAGATGAATGGAGATATAGAGGAGAGGTAAACTGCTTCTCTGTCCCATAGCCAACCAAAAGCAGATTGGTTAAAGAGGGTTTCATAAATCTTTGCTTTCTATCATAGTGTTTTCTATCATGAAGCTTCCTTTTAGTGCATGAAACATACACTCAAGGCTCAATAAAAGCAACCTGTGTATTCTGTTAATCCAATATCTGTGTAGCATCATTAAGCCAAGGCACTCCAAAGGTTTATGACCTTTTAATTTTGAAAAAGTTACTGAACAGATGCTCAGTTCCTGAATTTTTTAAAACATTATCTCAGTCATTTTTGTGCAAAATGGGGACACATGACATATTTCTTTCTATGCCTTTTAAAAAACGGACAAAAAAAAAGGTTTCAATAATAACTGAGAGGAGACAATGAAGAATAGTGACCTTTTGGTCTCAGGGCATGGTCCTGTAGGTCAGGCTACAGTGAATTTTTATGGCTGTGTCAGCCTCATAAACCCTGCAAAAATAGAAGTTGATAAAAGAAATGCTGACATCACCTTAACTCTAATGGCAGTAACATGGTGCTATAATTTTCTTTGCTAGTTAATCTCCTGGTACAGTAACCTGTGCTGCCCTGAGAAATTTTAAATCTCTTGGAGAAAGGGGAGTGAAGGGGAGGGCGGGATGTTTTCTCTCATGGGTATAAAAAGAGCGTAGTGAACCAAGTTAATGTTGGGAGCTATTTCACGATCTCTTGAGACTATGTTTAAGCAATTATTTTCATACGTTAAGATACGTGGCTATAATGTGCCTTATTCTGTGCCTTCTACTCCTGCATTTTACCGAGTTATTTCACTACACAGGCAGCTGCAGATATAGGTCTTTCACTCTCCCCCTTCTAATTTTTGTTCTTTGCATAGATCTCCTGGATGCCAAGCTCACGAAGCTAAGCTTTTGCCGTGTAGTATGGGTTTCTGACTGACACAGTGCCCTCACAAGTCCTCAACACGCATCCATAATTGTCTTCATTGTGCGTTTGAATTGCAGTTTTCTCATGTCTGTGCTGCACCAAGAACTGATGGCTCTCAGCAGACCAAGATGCCCTGGGGCAGTGCCTCCTGCAGCTGCCATGCCTCGGGCTGGGAGCAGCACCTCTTTGACCCATAAATTAAGGTTTTCTGCCTAGCCTTTGCCACTCCTACCCCCTCAGATTTCAGGGCACACCCTGCCCACCCATGGGCATATGCACAGTTGGCCATTGTGCAGCAGTCTGAGATTTGGACCGCTGAAGGAGGAGATAAGCATTTAGGGGAAGGTATGGCATAGTTTCCTGCATAAGAGGATTAGCAGGATTTTGGGAGAAGGGATGAAGGCTTGTCTTGTCAACTTTTTATGTGTTTGCCTACCTACAGCACCTCTTCAGAACAGCTGGGTTGGCTTCTCCTGTTTCCTGTCTTTGCATGCTTTTCTTTTCCTGTTCTTCCATTTTGCACTCTTGGGCTGTTTTTATTCCTTTGTGTATTATGCACCCTTATATTTTATACTTCCCCTGGTGACTGTCTCCTACCACACTGCTCATTTTTCCTCTTCCTCACTTGAGAGGTCCCCTCTTAAGAGCTTCAAAGTGTAGGGTCAAATCTGCATCTTCACTCCAGGCTTCTGTAGTTGGTTCACGTGATCTTAACAGTGAGCACGTGGGCTATGTATTGCACTGTGCAAGTCCAAAGCTAGAACAGCAGGAGGAAGAGTTGAGCGTAAAGAAATTAGTACTTCTGGAGTCCTACCTCAGAGACAAGGAGACATGGAGGCAGGACTGCACTTTGCAAAGTCAAAGTACTTTTGCAGGCTTAGTCTGTCTTTATAGGTAACTCTGATGTGTGTTTTGTTGCTGGAAGTGGCCTTATTTGCATTCTGCGGAATCATCCATGGGCACAAAAGCATATGGTTAGCTTCTGTGTGCACTATGTGGCATGCAAAATTCATCCAACATATGGAGAGTTTTCCTGCAAGCAGAAGAGTGATTCATTTCTGCAACACACCAGAGGAAAACAGTATAATGGACACATGCTCATCCCCAAAGAGGTCACAGAGCTGAAAGATATACTTGGGCTTCAGCTGGCCTACCAACCGATCCTTATTAATGAGATATCTCCAAGGAAAACAGTTAAACCTCATACAGAGAGTCCCTGTTGAATGCTTATGTGCAGGAGGTAGAATTTAGTTAAAGCAATATTGGCATTCTGCTTTCAGCAGAGAAGTTCAGGGTTTGAGGTTTAGGGGTTTTTTTTGTTGTTATTTCCTGCATTGTTCCACAAAATATAAATCTATTCAGCTTCCTTTTTACTTCATTATGACAAAGCCCCAGGCTTTCTTGAGCAATAGGTCAGTGAGGCTTGGTACAGATTCTCATATGAGCAGGAAGATTCTCAAGGCTTTCATGTACCTCCCTAAGGTAAATATCTCTGCAATGGTTTGAAGTGAGGGAACTAGTCATGGCTGTTGTTGTGCATTATGCTCTTTGAACCAAGCTTTCTTGATATTCTTCCCAGCAATGATTCACTTTAAAAAAAGAATTGTTCCTTTGCAGAGGGAAATGTATGCCATGCTCACACACAAAAAAGACTTGTTCCTCCCAACATAAACTACTACAATCTGATTCAAACTGGCAGAATCACGCTCAATCTGTTAATAATTCTCTCTCTCCCTCCTTTCCCCCATCCAGGTTAAGGGGAAATTCTGCACCTGCAACATTACATGGATGCCAATCCAGGTAAACTGAGTACCGACCCTCCATGCTACATTCATAACTCTATAATATGAAGTGCCTGACCCCAAAACACCACCTGAAACAATGCTGTAACCTATGACTCCTTCCAGGGTGCTCCCATTGGTATACTCTGCTCACTCAGAAGGTCCATCTTGATCCTCCCACTCTCTTGAACACTCCCCAGATTTTGCTCTGTAGCTGCTAAAAGCAGGGCTTTGAGATGAGAGAGGATATACTAGTCAGCAACCAAACTACTGAAAACTGTCTTTTCAGCTAAAAGAGCTAGATTGGGAATAAAGCATTCTCCCACACTATAAAAACAAATTATGCTTTTTAATCTCTTAAATGAATCCTGGGGTTAATTACTCATTTAAAAAGAACAGCACAAGACTCCAAATATTGTTTACCCTCATGAAAATCTTGCATAAATACCCTGCTCCTGAAGACTCAGGTGTCAGCTTATAGTTAAAGATTTTATTGTTTATGAGTACAATCCCTCCTCATCAAAATGCATTAACCAGGCAACCATAGAAATCTTCACGTAACCGGCCTTTGTTATTTTTTAACAGGCTAGCAAGTCAGCTTTGAGTTCCAGTTGGTACTTGCACAGCTTTGGAAGGAAGAGAAGACACTTCCATTTAACATTATAAATAACCTAGGCCAGTAGTCTTCCCCACCAGCTGCCTGTCTTCCCTGTCCCTAGCTACTGTTCCTAAGGTACAGAGCAAGCTAGTCTCCTTTCTCAAACGTATACTTCTGCTTGCTGGCTTCCCAAGTGAGAAAGATAAATGAGATTTATCTACAGTGCTGAAAGTCAGAGGCTCGACCTCTGCTATAAAGTATTGGCTTTTTTTCTTGCAATTCAGGGGTGAGGACAAGATGCCTTACAAGACACAGCCTTGTTTCCATTAAATGCAGAGGAGAGGAATGTACATTGTTTTAGGAGTTTCAGGGAGTTAGGGAATAGGCTGGGTTTGGAGGTAGGAGGACCTAGTGTGATTAAAAGGACTAAACAGTTTTACAGGGGACTACCATACCAAGCCATATTGCCCCTGGAAATCCCTTCACCACAGGTGAGGCATCACATGTCTGCAGCAGAAGACGAGATGGGGAGTGAGCTGTTGCACTGGCTGGTCCCCTCTGGAGGAGGGGACGGCAGGGGACACAGGGAGGGCAACAGAGCCTCAAAAAGCAGTGGAGCTAGTCCACACGGCTCAGATTTATAGGAAGGGTGTGTGCTGTCCTGTCTTTTATAATTAATGACCAAGCACCCCTAAACCAACTGACATGCAATAGGTACAACTTCAGAGGGCAAATCAAGATGGTATTTTGCTACCTTTGCATGCCTGGCTCTGGGATTGGTTAACATTATTTAAGCTTAGACTAAAACAGAAGATAGCTTTGAACGTGCTTATGCTTGGTGGATGCATATACCAGTGCATATGTATATACCATAAATCAGTTCATTCCAGGTTTTCCTGTAACTGGACTGAAATAGAAGCTTCAGCATTGCCACACACTCCTATCTGTGATTCAAAAGGAAAACGGACTAAATACCCCACAGGTGTGGCAAGGATTATAAGCGCATGAAACTGGGTCATGACAGTACCTTCTAGTAGCTGGTATGACAAAGTTGAATAGTGAAATATACTGTTGTGCATCTAGAGCAGCTGATGAAGTAGGAGTGCTAAATACCTTGTAGGATCCTAAAGGAATATCACTATTCACTGGTCACAGATCCTTTATTCAGCTGAGCAATAAGCACTAGCATGCTATTTTCCACATATCATAACCAAGCCTCTGTCCTACCTGATGAAAACTTCTGGCTTTAATGCTGTGTATTGTGTTGGTCAGACTTCTAACACAATGTGACCAGCCAGGACGGCATACATGAGTTGGGGACGAGGGCTGGAGGAAAGAAATAAAAGAAAGAAATGCATTTTGCACCGTACAAAGTGGGTGTTCTACTGGCCCAGTCCCACTATTGGTGTTGATCTATAGTCCGAACATATATCCCTCCAGAAACAGGTTTTGGGCAAAAGAAGATGCCTGAGTGAAATCTGTGATATAGGAAAGCTCCACACAAAGGAAAAAAGATAAACAGTTGAGACACCAGTGGAAGGGAAAGGGGAGAAGGGAACCCAGCAGATTCATGTTGCAAATGAACTTGGGAATGACTCCAAAATGAAAAGCAGAAACATTGCTTTCTTGCTTGCAGTCTGAAAATGCCCTGCTTGCTCACACATGTCCAAGACTAGATGGCTAGTGTGCTACATTTTGTGCAACTCCTTTGATGTCTTTAAAAGTCAAACATTTTGACTTTTATTTATTTGCCTAAAATTAATATATGTTATGAAATTATTGTTGTGCCTTTGACGTTTAAACATGTTATCCGATTAAAAAATCAGCAACATCTGCTACCCTGCACTAAACTTCCTGTAACTAAAGATGCACAAGCCCTGGAGATTCAGGCATTATGTGAGATAGATTTGTTTAATATAATTGAACATAATTGTGCATGTAATGTTTTAACATAATATTACTCAGCAGATGTGCAAATAATAACTAAGTTATTTGCCACCAGCCATATGCTGGCGATGTGATTGGCAGAAGCGTCGTAATACTTGGCAAGACAAGTTCATTAGTCTGAGTGACTGGACCAATGCACGGAAACTGAGATTTGGTGGTGACCTGGGGACACTAATGTGTGCCTTGAGGGAACGCCAATGTCTTAGTCTGGCAGAGAGCATATAATAAGCTTTCGTGCCCTCTGTTGGTAAGAGATCCTGAGCACTACTTTCAAATAGGCAGCTAGTAATTTCACTGAAATAGATGTTTGAGTCTGTTGTGAAACCCAGGACAAGTTTACTGCATAAAACAGGTGCTACAAAGATTACCTATCTGATTATTTTGGATTATCTTATGAAACTCATTAGAAAAGAGGCACAAAATTCAATTTTCATTTATCAAAATTCTGGTCTGAAACATATTTCAGACATGTTTCTATTTTAAAGAAACTTCCTCTGGGATTCTGAAGAAAACAGCATTCCTAGTTACAAGAGGTAATTTCTGTGAAGCTGGGAGAATATACAGATGCAAAAGAGATGGCCAAATACTCACATAACTTTCTTAGTAGTTCAAAGAAAGAAAAAAAAACAGCTACATTGCCAATATTTGACCTACCTTCTTCCAGTCCTCCTTGGCCAAACATAAAGGAATTAAAGTATTCCTGCATAATCAGAGACTAATAAAATTAGGCCCATGGACTCTCAGTAGAAATTGTATGTCTCTCTGCATTTCTTATGTGTTTAAAGACCCCTAAGTGTGCCCCTAATGCTCTACTGTTTAAACTCTGATCTTGCAATACTGAGCTCAATAAGGTATTTGCTCTGATAGAGTATGCCTTCCTAAGGAATAGGCTTCCCTCTCTGGTCCTATTTTGAGAACACCCTGGACTTAATAGTAACTGACATAAGAATATGAAATAAAGATGTGTATTTGCATGATGGAGTGTCTCAAACATTTTCTACCATAAAAAAGAATATTGTCTGTTGTTAGGCTTGGGTTACCCATGGTGTGTGTTTGATCTTGTATGCCAGGGGCAGCAGTTCCCCTGCTCGCGTATCCATGGTTGCTAAGCCTCTCATCTGTGGGTTTAAAAGCGATATTTGACAACAGACGGGGGGGTAACAGAGTAATAAGGGATAACTGGGATAACAGATAATGGGGATGACAATTGTTCCTTACAGAGATTTAATGAAGTTGTGCTGACTAGTTCCTGGGGCATTTCTAAAGGTCTGGAGAATTAGCCAAGATATAAGGACCACTGGCTGTTCATAATAGGAGTAGAATATCCTCTACAATAAAATGCCATCCTCAGCATGACTGCAATATTCATTATTATAATAAGTGCTTGTAAACTGAAGTCACTCTGACTATGGCTAAAAATCCAAGGCCAGGAAATGTCAGCTCAGGCAGAGACACTCCTCATAACCACACAGCTGTGGAAGAGTATTTCTTCTTCAACAAACATGATTTTCTTGATCTGGTTAAAGATCATAACTTTGTTGCTTCTCCTGAGAGCTTCTGAAGGTGTTAATTTTTTTTTTATGTTGTTATATGTTCAGAACGCTCTATCAAGCTAATATCAATAAGTGTGATATGGGAATGTGAGAGCTGCACTACTGAATGTCTTTGCTTCCCTTCTTTCATCTTGTTATTCTGCTAAGAATGATTTAAATTTTAATTTAAAACCACGTAACTTTTTGAAGCAGGAAATTATTTGTACCTTATGTTAACAGTGAGTTCAACTGCTGCCTAGATTGCAGCAAAGAATTTGTGCATGTGCGTCAAATACTTCAGCACTGAGTGTTGTAGTCAGAGGAATTCTGTATGCTTTCAAAATTAAATAATACAGCTCAAGACCAGAAAGATTCATTATGGTTATCTAGTTTAATCTCTTGACTCTCTTCAGCCATGAATTTTTGTCCAGAGATTTTTAACATCAAGGAGACAACTTAGACTACAGATGGATATCAATTCTATCTCCTAAATCTTCTCTCATTATTTTAATAGTGAAAAGGAAGTTGAAAAGCCCAGTGATCTTCTTTTAGTGGTAAATTTAAAATTGTTTTATCATTGTTTCCTTTTCCATAATGGATATCATTTGAGATGAGTCTGAACATTTTAAATCTCGATCTGTATATTCTTCATTGTTGGGGTATTCAAGATATCTGCCTCAATAATCTTATATAAGATGGGATGTCTGTCTTGGATCCCAAAGGAGTACTGTTTGGATGAAGTGTTCTGTATGGCAGCTGGGGCAGAGGCTGCCACTCCAGTAGACAGAGGTTCATGCAGCTCCTGGGTTCCCAGAGAAAATATTCATGGATCATTCTGTGGTCTTATGAGGTCATGGCTTCATCACAGGCTATGATTCAGTGTGCTGCAGCTCCAGTGACAGCATGTTTCCAAAGTCACTCTGCTTTCTTTGGGTTTAAAAACAGGATGTTATTGCACATGTTTGCGTTAGAAAAGTATGACCATAGCTTCTGACATTTTATTCTCTAATAGGCTGAAGTGAACTTTTCCTGACTGTTACAAGGTTTAACAAGCTCACATTTGCAAAAAAACTGGAATTATAGTAGCTCCCTGCACACCAATAGATAGTGTGACCCTTCATTGATAGATGTCTTCTTCCTGGGCAGGAAAGGAGGGCCTTACCCTCTCTATCCCAGCTCCAGCTCCAGAATCACTGCAGGAGAATGAACCGCTGTGGTCATTCGGTTGACTTTCCCCTATTGTAGATCCCAGGCAGGCTGTCATGACTGGAGAAGATGGGATCTATCTTGATCTGGGAAAAGTCCTGCAAACACTTGTTGCAACAGTCTTCCCTGCCAAAATCTTCTCCACTGCCGGTCGTGTTTTGCTTCTCAGCTTACTGGTGGTTATATGTTTACAGATGTCAAACATTCTCCCTTGTATTCAATGGATCACAGCTTTTCCAGGCAGCCAGTTTTTAATGTGAGACTTTCAGTCCTTTGGACTTTTTGACTTATATTATCTTAATGGCATAAATCCAATAATGTATAGACAAAGTGTTTGTATCGGGGCTTTCTGACCTCACTACTTAAAGGGAATTCACAGCAGAAGAGCAGATGCTTCTTTGATCCTCAATTCTTCTGCTCCCTTAGACAGACTGGTTTAAGCCTCCTTCACAAGTCTCCTACATATCCACTCAGTTTCTCTGCTAACTATCCATTTGGGCAAGCAAAGGAGTATTTCTTGTTTAATTAATTTCCAAGCAATTTGATTTTCACCTATCCATAAAATGGTAGTTGTTGGGAATACAGGTTTTGTTAAGCAGATAAGCCTTAATGCATCACATACTATATAAACTATTTACATTAAAGGAAATTAAGAAGGACTCATGATTAGGAATTCATTGCATGCAATGTTGGTCTCACTGCGTATGTAAGAGGGATGGGCATACAGATAAATGTACTTGACTTCTTGCTCATAAGAAAGTGTTAAACATGTTTCCTTCCCCATGAAAAATTTCTGGATTTAGTTCAGAGTACCTGTTTTGTTTTATCCTAAAAAGTACCTGTGCTAGAGGATTGGTGAAGTTATGATGCACTCTGTGCATCCACTGAAGTGCCTGGGGATTCTTGGGGTTGAAAGGCACACTATAAATTTAAAATATTATTAGTATTACTTCTGCTAATAATAATAATTCAACCCCAGAATAATGTTTAAGGCTGAGTTATTATAATCTCCTAAACAAATGGGTTTATACAGAAGCAGAACTGCTGACACAAGCCTCCTGTAACAAGACAATGCCAGCAAGCATTACTATAACTCAAGCAAGGGCCAGTCAAAATGATACAACCATTGTGTTGATGTGTTGTATAGGGTTGCGAGTATTGGTGCCAACTGTGTCATAAACCACTCCATGGAAATAATAACCCTGGCAGATAATGGAAATGAATCAGCATTTTCTCCTTAATCAGAATGTTTTGTAAGCCTGACCATACAGTCTCAGTATTCAGTAAGGAATATCTTCAGCTCCTTCCCCCTCAAAAAAGAAAAGCTTCAGTGCAGTTATGTCCTCTGTTTAATAAAGTTGGCAAGCTTTATTTTCTCACACCTTCTGAAGTTCTGCATGAGATACCACTTCAGTGGAGAGTGACAATTATACAGGGAATAGCAGGCTGTTTCCTCTTACAAGCCTCGACGGGTGCATGACAGCGACGCTGGAAAGCTGTTCTGGAGCTGAAGTCCCAGGCTGTAAGTGCAGCAGGGACTCGAAGCAGACTGACTTTGATAGGTCACTTGTGGGGTGGGAGCAGAGGGTTGTTCTATAGACATACATGTTACACACTCCCTTTGGCTCACGGGAGAAGAGAGGTTTTGGGTTTAGCTTAGCAATGCCTTGAGAGCTTTTAAGCTCTCTCAAAGAGTTAAAATACATCTAAACACCAGATAATAGATATTCTCAGTTAAAGTTCAAGAATCAGGGCATGGAGCATTTTATTATCTGACAATTGACCTCAGTTGCTGGAAGTTTTGGAAATGGATGTCTTCAGTGAACACCCACCCTAGGTCAAGATATGTCCTGGACTGCATGGAGAAAGCTAGAAACATTACACTTCCTGGCTTCCTCACAGTCCTAGTTTTGCTAAGACTGCTATTTTTTTGGGCTTACAAAAATTCATGTTTCATAAATAAGGTTGTTCTGGAAAATAATCTTAAAACCAGTTTTCATTACATCATCTCTGCATAAGCTTTAGATTTTTGCTTTGTCTGGAAAAGTTAATCTGCCCCTTTCTTTTCAAAACCCAGATTTCTTTGCAAGGTTAAAGGTACACAGCAATACAAATTGTAAAGTCTGCCTGAGAGGTAGTATTTGTTTCTTTCCAATAGATACAGTTGGAATAAACATCAAACTTTCAGACTCAGAAGTCATTCTTAGTTTTAGTGCAGGGCACTGCATTGGTCAAATAAGAAGATGGAAATTTCTTAGCATCGTACCTCCGCTTTTAAGAATTGTATTTGAGCCAGCTGCAGCTGGATTCATCAATCAGCAGCACTCGGACAAACACAGGTCTGCCAGCAAGAGTGTACCTCTTAAAGAGCTGTGGCATAAGTTACTGCTACAGAGAACAGAGCTGTACCAATGAAGGCTGCAAAGTTATTACTTCTTGGCTAGGATGTTCATTCTAAAAGGAAGTGTGATATGAGACTTTCCCTGCAGAATTTATTAGGAGGCTTTTCATCAAAATTTGGAAGTTTGGAGTTAGAAAAGTCTTACCTAGTGGATGGATGGCAACAAATGCCTCAGAAGTACACACGTAAGAGAGATACAGAATTAAATATTATCAATCAGGCCCGTTAGTAATAAATACAACTCAAAAAATAACACTTAAAAACCCAGATGGTGGGAAAGGGCAAAATGGAATTGAGTACATTTTTATTCTTATCACTAGGGTGCATGCGAGCAAGAGGTAACTGTGGTACTACTCCATACACCAAATACAGAAAGAAAAGTGATGCTAGAACCCACCTGGGCACAGGACATGGGAAAGATTGGCAAGTTTTGTACAACTCTCACAAACCTAGGGTGTACATACATATGTGCAGATAGATGCATGTGTAAAACTAATTTGCAGCATTGACTTTGAGATGGAAGTTAAAGCAAAATTAAAAGCCCAGATAAGGAAATGGTGTGATCACAGATTGTCTTGTCATCACTTTTTCTGCAAGCATCCTTCTGACTCTGCTATCTAATGTACCAAAGTAAAGAGTCTGCTTGTTAGAACAATTTGACATGTAGTTCCTTCTCTTTTAAATCTTCCACACATACACAAAAAAAATACCCATCCTTACTTTCCAAACAGAATATGGATTGGTTATTTGTGCCTACACTTCAAATTTCTCCTCCTACAATCTCTTTTTAATGGAAGTGAAGGTAGAGAAACTGCCAAATAAGCTGTGTTGTCCTCCTCTTAGTTTGCTGTAAGTGCAAAGCCATTATAGTTTTCCTGTTATCTCAGCAATATGTTGCCTTTCTATTCCGCGTAAAAGCTGTGTATTTGACTTACACTGTGGGAGAGAAGGGGAAAAAAAGGTGCTTTTACAGGATATATTTCCTGTATGGGCAGGCCAAACTGCTGTGATAGTAGATGAGCTAGTCAAGTGTTCCCTCGGTCTCTGCCCATTGCAAAGTGAAAATAAATTGCAGTTCTCTCCTGATTCCCTGTGGAAGGTGATCTCCATCTGGAAGGTTTGGCTTTGGACAGCAGGAGAGTTCATAAAGTTCATATTAAATAAAGATCTGACTCGCTGACTCAAATTGACTTGATGGTATGACCTGTTCCATTTTCAGTTTGAGATTATGCTACAGGGACGCTAATTATTTTCAGAATAATTTCTAACAGCATCTAATGTTGATACAGGTAGCTGTTTAAACTTTGTTCATCCTTTAACTGCTACTGTGTTTTAGTCTGTGGTCCTGAAAAATAGTGAGTAAGGGTTAACATGAGCTACTCAAAGATGTGTAGGGAGAATTCAGGCTGTTTGTGTTACAACTCTTTCAAAAATTAGTGGAAGTGTTGCTCCAGTGGTCACCCCAAGAGTCCAATGACAAATATCCAGTTAGCTTGGTAGCATTGTCAATGCCCATGATCCACAGCACAGCCATGGAACGATAATATCAGTGCAGTCTTTGATAATTGACATACCTCTTTATAAAATCTCTCAGCAGTGACATTCAGAGTTGAGAAAAAATGAGGCATGTAGATAAAGACCAAGTGACCTGCTCCAGGTGATAAGTAGGGGAAACTTTTTGGCCACAGAGCAGCTTAATAGGGGCACCTTCATAACCACATGATCCTTTGACTTTCTCTCATGCTCCTGAACACAGAAGAGACTCTCCAGACTCTCCCTTGTCATTAGGTGTTGGAGCTGTCACTAATGTTGGCCATGCCCCTCTAACACCCATTCTTGCTCCAGATCTGGTGCCCACACCATGGCACTGCAAATTCAGTCCTATTGAAGCCAGGTGCATGGATCAGGTGGAAAATCTTAATTTACTGCCTTTTCCCCTGCATGAAGTCCTGTATCATACCTGCTTGGAAACCTCTGCATACTTCTTCAAAAAATTACATTCTGCCCTGACAGTTGGGTGGACTTACTGCTCTGATCTTTTTGCTTACTAACTCGTCCGACCCTGAGCTAAGGACTATATCGTTAATGGTCTCTGACATCATGTGTTTTCATTAAATCCCAAACCAAAGTCTCCTTACACTCCCTTCTGTATATTATACAACTTTCAAGTGACATCATCTTGGAGGGGGAGAAGGGGGAAAACAGGGGGGAATGCACATGGCTGTGGGCTATTAAACTGATTTGTAGCAGAGTGACAGAAAATCTCCTTCTGCATTTTCTGTACTTTTTGAGGAGGGTCATTCGGTTGTTGAAACAGGACAGACACAGGTCAGTAGTTTTCAGGAACGGAAGCCCTGCCTTTATAAATGATCATCCCTATAGCAATCTCCTGTGCTTAAATAGAACAACTTGTAGCCAGTGGGAGATTTATAACATACTCTAGGCCAAACAGTGACCCGTGAAGGATGCTCTGTCTTGCTTTAATTTGGCATCCAACCAAGCTGTGTCTGCACTGTTACAGAGAAACCTGCAACCCAGTCTTTGTGTGTGTGCTTGAATGTGTGTGAGCACACACTGAGCTAATTGCTAGTGCTAAGCATCACTTGAGACTGAAATATCTGTGTCTGTATGATGATACATGAGTGTCTAAAAGATGTCAGATCCCTAATCAAATGTCTTTTGCCTTGGGGGCTGCCAGTAAGCTGTCTGCAGCATTACTCATCCTGGCAGGTAGTTTTCCAGAAGCTCACAAATGCAGGAGGCTCTGAAAAATTAGGAGGTGAAGAAACACCTCTTTTATCCAAAGAAGCAGTATCGGGATTACCACTGTTTTGGCAAGCTTTGGACCAGCTATCAGGAAATACCCCCACAAGAAGGCTAGACCCTCAGCTGTTGAAAATCAGTAAGGATCATCTTTTTCCCACCAGGGCATAATGTTGTGCTTGTTATGACGAAAACAGTGTTTCTTTATGTAGAGGGAGAGTTCTCTACGTTCTGAGAAGTAAAATGTGCCTTCACGCTGCAGGCAGTGTTTAGGAGGGGGAAGAAAACTGAAGTAAAAACACAGGTTTTATATATAAGCCCTTGAAGAAATTTTTTTTAGCCTGTGTTATCACACCATGCTTTTATGCTGCAGCTTAATATACACATGAGAAATTTCAGGGCTGTTGAGCATGCAGATTTTCCTAGGGGATGGGCGCAAGGTTATTTAGCACAGGTGCTTCTGTAATTGTACAACACTCCCTATTCATATGCCCACAAGCTTTTATTCCCTTGTGAACGATGCTGTTGTCTAGCATTAGAGCACCAGGTTCTAATATAAAACGCGACTAATATTGCTTTACAGTGACCCCTTCTGTGAGTCACCTTTCATTTCATGAATGCATACATCTCAGGGAGCGGGTGGTTTTGTGGTAAATATTATTCATTTAAGCAAGGGGGTGTGCACAGTTTTCCCTCAGATGTTTTAGACAGTAACATCATTCATGCACCAGGTTGGATGTACTGCGCAGAACATGACAAAAGAGAGAGAAACCCTTCGATTAATGTGCTGCAGATTATTACTGAAATGATCAGCTCCCTATATTTGGTTACCACAACCTACATCAGGCATGTCTGCACCAAAATGAATAGCCTTGTGCTCAAGATACTTAAAGAAGCTGGAGACCATAGTTGTGTGATTATCTCAATTGTTGCCATGCAGATTCCGTTCCAGAAAGCTGTGTGCCCTGTTACCCGCTGCATTCAGCACATACATCTACTGTCTCTGCAAATCTGATACTTGTACATGTAAACGAAGAAGTGAGGGATAGCTTGTCTAATTCCCGCCCCCTTTCCAAAACTCTACTATACCTTTCTACATTTTCACTTGTACATCTATGAAATCTCTTGACTACTCTAGCCCAGAAAATGCAGCAAAAGAGACATAAAAATTACCGGTTTATGTTACTCTGGCTTTTATTTTCTTTTACAAAATCATATGTTTGTAGAGATTGTTGTTTTAGGCACTGTGATTAAACAAGATGATATGAATTATTTTGATTTTTTTCTTCACTAACTTATGCCAAGCACATGGAAATTCATGAGGCATCAACAGGAGCTGGATGTGTTCCGCATCTCTGATAACCAGCCCA
This sequence comes from Phaethon lepturus, assembly GCF_000687285.1. Lineage (NCBI taxonomy): Eukaryota > Metazoa > Chordata > Aves > Phaethontiformes > Phaethontidae > Phaethon > Phaethon lepturus. Next base: position 1,468 of record NW_010549185.1, on the reverse strand, counting down.
AGAAGCTGGAGCTACAGTTACTGAGCCGGTCAGTGTTCTGATATTCACTGCTGCTTGGTACATATTTTTACAGAACGGTACCATCTGTTATTAATTTCAAATTTAAAAATACACAGAAATGCAGCAGAGAGCTGCCTTCATTGCTCTTCGATTATTTCATATTGTTCCTATGTAGCTCAGATTCAGTCGCCTGAGTAAACACTAGGTTCTGTAATGAAAAGATTAGTTCTCCTCTGCTCTGCTACAGAGGGTCCCCCCTGATTTTGGATCCCAGCAGCCCTACTTAATTACTAATTAGCGTTCTTTCCGTTTCTTCCCATGTCAGTTGTGTCTGATAGCGAAGATTGCTTAGCAAGTTGACTTAGCACCTTTGCTAATTGCTCAATAGTGCTGTGCTTTGATTTATTTATTATTTTTTCAGGGCTTTTGAAACACACTAGCTTCAGTAACCCTTTCAGATGCACTGCTTCTATCATTGATAATATTCTTGGTTGCAAGAGAAAGAAGTCTGCAGCCTTTGTTTTGCAGTATAAAGCAAAATGTGTATTTTTTTACTTGTGCACTGACGGAGGGTGAGATACCAACTGAGGCTGCAAGCTGGAAAGGCAAAGTTGAAGGGGCAAAGCTACACAAGATGGCATGGGTTGGCAGGGGAGGGTTAAAAGCACTCTGGAGTGTGACTTGGGAAAACAGACTTGAAGGTGACCTTCCTTTAAGAAAGAAGTGGCAATTTGGCTCCCTAGATGTACTGGGAAGTTTCCTAATCTGACCGCAGCTGTATGGCAGCAGCATTTTAAAAACATATTGTCTGGGTCACAATTCCCCAAGGCCCTCCTGATGTATGCCTGAGATCTTGCACGTCAAGAGATAAATCAGGTTTAATGCAGACTGGATTGCTAATCGTGACATTTACAGGAATGTGTTCCTTTTGCTACCACCCATCCAACGGCAAACACCAACAGGAAAAAAACACACCTATAGCTATGCTGGTAAATATTAGAAAGAAAGAAATTATTAGAAAGAATAAAAATTCAGAATAAAAATCTGAGAGCAAACTTAAAAATCTAGATCTGAAAGAGTATAGAAAGGGGGGGGGAAGGCACAATAAAACAATAGAAACTGTTCGTCTTGCTACCCTGCTGTTGCTGTTATTACACTACCTCATATGTATATGCCTTTCAAGATGCTAGTTGCTGCTCTTCTGGGATCCACAAACTTCCAACTGCTGCCACAGCTGTGAGCCCTCACTTGTATCCTACACAATTTGGGGGGGGGAGGTTGCAAGAAAAGCTCAGAGGAGCAGGAAGTCTGCAACCGTGAATGCCGGTAATGAAGGCGCAATGATAGAAGGAGGAAAATTTCACACCATTTTTCATGAAAAAAAGGAAATATTGATTTCAGTTCTTTCTCTCTGCACAAGAAACAGCCACAGCTTTGCCCCTCCACTTCTCACGCCCGAAGTTGGCCT
>NW_010549184.1:5553-20978 GCF_000687285.1 Phaethon lepturus | reverse complement strand
TCCTTCTCTGGAGACCTTCAAAACCTGACCATTCTGTGATTCTGTAAAACAAAATGCAAATGACTACATTTATAGAAAGAGAACAACGCGTCTCTCAGTGTGTGTTTTCTAAGTCATGAGCTGTACTCTTTTTCCCAAACATGAGTTGTAATAGCTGTAATTTAAGGTTCACACTCCTAGTGCATGCATAGGAGAGAATGCAAATTAAAGTAATAAGTGTTGTGTACCTGAATCAGGACTTAAAATGACATCTAGTTTCTTGCCATCTATTATACCCAAGCATTTTCTAGATAGCCGTATTTGAGAAAGACAGCAAGGCTCTGCACCTTTGTGCATTCTGCTAGCTAGCACAGGTTGAGCAGAGCTGAATAGCTTTTGCACCATGCCATGCTACATCTTCTGCCTTAAAAGTAAGCTGCCCTCACTCATTCAGTATCTTGATCTTCAGTGATGCTATGAACACAGCTTTTTGGTCTTGTTAAAAACATTCAGTAACTAAGAGGAATTTAACCTGACTTGAAACAAACTTTCAAGGTTGCCAAAGTTCTAGAAACACGCCCTTTATCTCAATCATTGAATCAAAACTAAACTGAGACAAACCCTTCTATTATAAAGCTTCAATTGCTACTAGAAAGAAGGTTTGAGTGATTTACAAAACGTTTTGAAAGTGTGTGCACCACCATACAGTTTTATCTCAATAATGCACTCGTGTAACAATTTATACCCAATTAAGGATGCTACCTACAGTATATTCCATTCTAAAAACTGCAATAGGATGAAAGAGTAATGAAAACCAGCAGTCAAGCAATATAGCACTTCCACCAGGAATAGACATCAACCAACCAAAAAAAAAAAAAATTTCTAAGTCATAAACATCACAGACCAAGAATAGACTATTTCTGCTGACTAATAAAACCAAGATCACGGAAAGAACAAAAAAGAACCAGTGCTCTATTTCAGATCTGAGAGTGTTTTGCTGCTTTTGCACGTGTGGAACAGACAATCAAACAGTCACTCACAGTTATGTTTTATTTCTCTTTCTCCATTTCAGATGTGTGCACAGGCATACACACATACACACCCTACTCACTCACCCTTTTTCCGTCTGGCAAAGATTTCCTTGCTCCCCAATCCAAGTACATTATTGTTGTTTTATTGTATTTCTTTTTAGTAGAAGGCTCTACCTAAGAACTTCCTACCACTTACCTAGAATGTTGAGACTGGCTTGACAAGAAAATAGCACATCAAGACCGAGCAGTACTGAAAAAAATGCTTGAGACAACTGTACAATTCCAATATACAGACTTTGCAGCTATCACAAATATCCTAAATATCACCCAGTCCTTCTTTCCCCTTCCCACAAATGGATTAGTATTTCTTGTTTCAGTCATGATTATCAGCTATAGAACTTTTAATACTTCTAGGAACAAAATAGGTACACAGATGTTTTTTGCTGAAAACAGAAGTATTTTCAAGTTAACATACTTTTAAGATTTATAGATAAAAAGAACATAAAAGACCACCTAATATATTTTGGAGTATGAAGAGAGCAGAATATTTGTGTTTGACAATTATTTTTAATACCCCACCACAGGAGACAAATAGTATCTAATGTTGGTTATTGAAACAAAGATACTTTAAAAACTGACAATGACCTTCCAAAACACAGAAAAGTCAGGATTCTAGACCTTGGCACTCTGATAGGACAAATGGTGGATAACCTCGCAGGCATCAGACTTCTTTTTAGATAAAAGTCCAACTAGGATAGCAGGAGTAAGTCCAGGTACAGGCTTCGCCTCTTGTACCAAAAGTGACAGCTGAAAAGAGTCTGTATCAGCTGAACAGAGCAGCGACAGTTCTGTACAAAGAGAGGCTCATTTTGCAAGTTTTTCATTTTTCTCATATGTCAGTCAATCACAAAAGACAGCATTAATTTCCAGACATGTAAGTTTAGGCCATTCAGACTAGTTACTCACTTGTGAACTCCTATACGTCAGCATTTTGTTATAAATGGCTCACAATATAATGATGGAAAAGTAGTCTTAAAAAAATTATGCAAACGCATACAAAACAAGTTTGAGGTTTGCTTAATAGAGTCCAATTCTCAAATATTCTACTCAAAAATATAGATCTGCACTCCCATCTAGTCAAAGAGCAGCCAGGAAAGAGCTGAAGGGAGTTCTTTTGATATAAGAAAAACGGCACTATATAATTCATCTGATATAGTGCTTAATATCTAACAATGAAACTTGAAGTAATTTTTTTTTTCTGCAGAGGAACAGTTCTTTTAATCTAACAGAAAAATTTAGAGCATTTTATATATATTAAGTATTTTTATATTCCACATGTGTTTCCCTTCAGGTGGTGTTTTCACTCTCCCTCCGTTTAAGAGCATCTCAAAGGCAACAAATACCCACTTTTTATACAATGTATATAAATATGGAGAGCTAAACAAATGAGGACCTATTCTACAGTCCATCAGTTTGTGGAGAGAAACTGCTATTAAATTCCCAGAAAACACAACCTCACAGCTTGTTATCTCTTAAACATGAATATTATCAACTCTTCTAATACGATAATGGCATCTTTATTAACTTACCTTCTCTATGTGCTAGTAGTTTGTAAGTTTTACAAATCGCTCATCTTTGATGATAAAAATATCATTAAAGTATACCAGTGGTTACGGTACAGAGGAAAAAAAGAAAAGTGAAGGAACAAGGAATCTCTGTCAAGGATAACAGGGTTATCATTAACTTACGAATAACCTCCAGAGTATACATACTAACTGTATGTACCAGGAAAGATGTTAACACAAGAAAAAAAAAGTAAGAACCCCCCCCAATTCTATAGGAGACAAAATCCTTCAGTCAAATTATTCAATATACTGACAACATACAGAGCTCAAGAGGTTTTCATCACCATCATATCTAAACATCAGACTGTTTATTTATTTTAGTATTTCATCCATGGTGCTAATCCTATGGGTATCAAATAAGGAAAAAAAAAAAAAAAGGACAAGATTTGTATCCTGAAAAGTGTTTAGGCATTTAAAATCCATTAAATAAACAAACAAAGCACCCCATCATCTTTGTGAACCATATGTGGACTTTCTGATGTGGAACCTCTTGCTATGTTTTTATTCCCTCCAACTTATGAGACAGAAAATCATTTAAAGTCTAACTAGCTTGAAAGGGCAGAACATTCTCAGTAAATTTAGAAAAAACATACTACCATCTACTCCTTTATTGAAAGAACATGGTACCACAGGAAAAACATTTAAAACAAAACAGCAAAATAAATGCTCACTCTACTCTGAGATCTCTTACATTACATACTGTACAAGTCCCATAAAACACATAGCTGGAAAAGGAATTTCACTAATTTGCCAGTGGTCAAGGGGCAACCTGTGCTGCTGACATGCTCCGGGGATGAGAGCATGTCCTCTTGGCAGCAGTAAATGTGAAACCTCACAGGCAGGAGGCAGGAAACAAATCTGAGCACACACTGCCCAGCCAGACAGTACACAGGAGCTGATGGTCAACTGTCTTTCACCAAGAGGCATGCACTGCCTCCAGCCTCTGGAGAGACAAACACCACACTGTACTCCACTGGGCACAGTGAAACACCCAGGGCTGAAGTGAGTTATGCTGTTGTGCCACAGGCCTACGCTTCTTAATTAAAGAAGAGAAGTGATTTTTCGTTCCACAAGTGGGTAGTGGCAAGTCAGTAGAGGGGTGTGGGAGACAGAATAGAGCATGAGTGAAGGGCATGAAAAGTTTTACTGTAGAATGAAAGACTGTATGTGGGAGGAGGGAAGTATTAGAGAGAAAATTATGTTATTACAGTTTAAGAAAAAAATGCATTCTAAACAGAATTTTTTAAATTTATTGCCAAAAAGGTTGAAGGCCATAAACGTTTTATTAGAAACTCATGGTTTAGGTTTCATAACATCTCATAACTGCAAGGTTTTACTGTGGTCAGCTCAACTATGAGAATTTTTATATTATTCCTATTAATCAGCTGGGCTACTGGCAATTAGCTGCAATTTTGTTGTAGTGTATCCATGACTCCCTAAGATCCTCTCTCCAAAAGGCTCAGAACAGTAGTTTCTGTCAGTTTATTCCCAAGTAAGTAACCCCATGAGGATTTTAATTGATTTTAAATTAACAGTTTTTTGGGTGAGAAGAGAAGCAACCAAAAGCCAGAGAATTATGGTTAAAGAAAAAACAATTTGAAAGTAAGATAAAGCATGTGGGTGCCAAAATTCCCACTTCAAACAAGATGTGAAGAAAAGAGCTTCCTGGGGAATGAACGGAAAGTGTAGCTTCGACTGACAGCTATTTCCTTAAAAGTCATCAATGGCTGAACAGAAGGACACAACACACTTCAACCCCACAACCTTGTACTCAAGTTTCTCCAACTTTCCTCATTCTTTGCCTACTATCTCAGCCTCTCTCTACCTCCTCCAGCAGTCTGTGAGCTAAGGAAAAAATAAATCTATATTTAAGGATTTGTTTTCATTATTGCCATAACAATTAATATTAGTAGCACTTAGTGAGGATAGTCTCCCACTCTTACACACTTCTGCTCTGTGAATTTTAAAACACCTAAAGAAATTGTCCGAACAGCCTTCCTTTTAGTCGTCTTGCCATTTGTGCTCTTCTTTTATCCAGTGGCATAAAGTAAAGAAGAAAATTACAATGTAAAAAAAAAAAAAAAAAACAAACCAAGTTCAGCTGAAATGATTCTTCCTGTTCTTTAAAAAGACCAATGTTTATTCAGTTTACTTCATACTGTGGGAGTTTCAAAGTGGAAATTGTGAAAACAGTACTTTGAAAATAAAGTTTTATCACAGTGTATAAACAGTCTTCTCATTGTTAATTAAAAAAAAAATTAGCACCACCCACAGACCAACCCCAAACATAAAACTTTTCACTAAGCTATCCTATCTTCTCTATCAATATTTCTTTTTTCACAGATATTTTTCTCCAAATTGCTTAATGTACCCTGATCTCCCTCACAAGTGCAACAATTCAGGCATACAGGCAGAAAAAGCCAGCAACACAAAAATACACTGTTGGAAGTAACAGCAATTAATTGCTAAAGCAAAATATGTTTTACATGAGAAAATGAGACTACAAACATGCTAACAGTTTACAAGGTTGCTGGTACTGCACAAGGGATTTTGAGTACACTACTTCTCCTTTATTCCTATATATGGCACATTTCACTGATCATTTCCATTTAAAACAGAACATGTAAGATGTTCTATTCATTTTTAAATTGTCACAGGCTTTTTATGTTAAAATTTAAATTGTCATAGGAAACTATTTTATTTAACACTGAAATGAGATCTTTACTTTTACGTACACATTTTTCCTGCTGCATTACAAATATAGGATTTGCTCTACCAGACCATTAGTCTACAAAGTTCATCAATTTGTTTCTAGGAGTGTCTCACAGCCACGGACTCACACGGGGTGAGTTAAGGGTGTCACAAACCACACCCTTAACACAGCACTGAATGATATCTAGCTGTATCAAGGATTGGGACAGCAGTTCTTTTCTTGCCCCAGCAGAAGTTGCAGAGAACGAACTAAAAATGAGATCTGAATCACGTTATTATCCATGACTACGTAACTATGTTGGTGGCCATGAAAACACACCATTTTCAGTCAATCTTGAGCATTTGATTTTGATCCTTCTGGAGAAACAAATTTGGGTGACTGACTGTCACCAACATCAAGGCTTCTGCTGCCACTTTGGTCATTAGTCCTTGAGCAACACAGTGCCACCCTACTCAAGTACCAGTAACAGAACATGAATTGCTTTCAGACACTGAACAATTAGTCTGAAAGCCTCTCTTGGCACAACCTGTATTTCCAAAGGGCTCAAGTCCTTGGATTCTCTGTTTGAATCTACAATTTTATTTTTACCTCCATGTTTAAATAAACACAGAAAAGATTGTCTGACTGATTTTTTTTTCTTCATATAAGTAACAGATGAAAGAAGACAACAGGTTATAGACAACACAACATTACACTTTCCTGATGTGGTAGTAAGGAATGCAAATTCAGAGGAACCTTGTTCAGACCATCCACCAGAGAAAAAATTGACCCTCGTTGCTAGAGATGAAGTTATATCAGAGAATAGGGGGTTTAAATCATTAATATAGAGGGAAAAAAGTTATGGATGAAGACTAGGATAACCAATATAAGAAAACAGAATACTTTGTCACTATAAATCTTGCTCAGATGTTAACAGGAAACATTAATGGATTAATAGCTTTGTCTCATATTGTCACATCGCAGTCTGTATAGTAGATGGGAAATCACAGAGCCCCAAACTATATCTCCTGACAGCCTCTACATGAATTTGGCTTTATATTATCAGTGAAGCCCCTACAAAAAGCGTTTTTATAATACTTAACGGAATATTTCCCTTAAGGCTCTGTTCTCTTCCATAGCAGCAAACACAGAGACCTCAAGACTATGAGTTTATGGATATGTTACAAAGGAGTGTTTACATTGTAACTCTAAGTATTCTTCAGGCCAGTTTACAGAGGTGGTCCCAAGAACAGCTAAGTCAGCTGGCAGTGCAAAACCTTAAAATTACGCAATTCAAAAAAAAAAAAAACCAACAACAATGAAAACCACCAAACATTTCTTATTTGAACCTTTATGTTTCTAACTATGCTTAAAGTAGTTATCTTTGCAATTTCAAACCATGACCTAATTTTTCTATGTAAATAATATTTAATGAAAACTTTGTTTCACACCATTCAAGTCAATTTCATATGTTGTATTAATTTCAGTGGAGTTGAACATGAAATCTAGTTTAAATGAACAAAAAAAATCCAGTAAAGAGACAGAAAAATATAAAGCAAATATAGGAAACTGTGTGTTTATTTTGGTGTATGTAACCAAAACACTGGTATGTGATCAGATCTGCAAGTCAAACTATTACAGCAAGCAAAAGCTATAAAAATGAAACACTGAAAAAAGTAACCATTACAAGATAGTAATCTGTGATCCTTCCATTAAGAATTTAAATATCAGCCATACTGCCTTCACAAGGAGAAAAGGGAGGACAGATGGGAGGACAGCCCAACATATATATTTTTTCCACCTCAAACTGAACCTTTAAAAAACAAAACCAAAACCACAAAAAAATAAAGAGAAAAGTAGGTGCTGCTGACATAATGCTTTTAAACCTCCAGTACAACAGTTCTCAATCACATTTCCTTAGTAGTGTGGGTTTTTTGGTGGGTTTTGTTTGTTTTGTTTAAGTATTCTTCCCATTGAGTAACCGTATCTGATTACTCAACTCAATTTTAGTGAGCTGGCCAAAATGAAGACACAATATTTTTTCTAATTCTGTTCAAGTCATAACAAGTTAGAGAAAAAACTGACTTCCTGAATACTTAGAAATAAGTATTTACTCCATAAACTTTGTTTCCTTTTGCTATTTGCTTTCTTCTCACATACTCATCTTAAATTTTTGTGAAGCACGTCACCTTCAGACATGTTGTTTTTAACTTCCATTTCTCAATTACTCAGTCATACTGTATAGCATTCAGAATCAGAAATGCAGTTTATGTTAAGGCCAACATTTCATTTGGATTAGTTTCATTACAAAGGAATATAACTGACATTCCCTGAAACTACTCAATCATGCAAACAAAATATTGGTAAGTGGGAAAATCAGGAGATTAATTTCAAAAGCTTATTCCTGCTCTGAAAATAAGATGTCAGTGAACAGATTTTTTAAACCTACTGATGAATGAAAATCATGAGTAATCAACTGACTTAAGAATCAGAGTCAAAAGTCTTAAAAGAAAAATAAAACTCATTGCTCCCTGTAATATAATTTTAAGCATAATTTACAGTTTTCCAGATGTTTTCAGAATTTTATTGACTTGTTTAGAATTATTTAGTTCTGAAGGTTTTATAAGACACATTTGCTTTCAAAAGGCAGCAACTCCATTTTGTCTCATCTGCAAGCTGGCAAGCTGCAGAACTTAGTTTGACATTAGGTTCCAAAGAAGGTCTGCTCTGTCCTGTATATTCCATTAGCAATTGTGCAAGCCTTGATAAAAATCAAAAGATTAGTTGGACTGCATAAAAGAACACAGCTTAGAGGAAGGAAGCTCACGTTTCACAGCTATGAAAATTCTGGGAAGACTGCTTAAGTTTTCAGGCAAAACACACTTTGGGACTAAACCTAGCACCCTTCAAAAACTGAGCAGATTAATTGGAAACCAATAGTTTACCTTCTGGCTTTCCAGTTTGACAACATCACTTTATATCCTTTACCAAGTACCAGTTACTATGTTCCATATTCCAATGTATATTCACATGTGGAAAAGCAGATCATTGCAAAGTGAGCAAGTGCTTATAGAGAGCTTTTTTTTTTTTTTCCAGTTTTTAGGTAAAGGTTTGAGCGTATACATCAGATGGAGGCAGACAGTTATTGATTCCGATATCAGTGGCTAGGATTAGGTTCAGCAAAGTTGAGGCAAAATGACTACTTTGCAAAAGACGTCTTAAGAAATCAGGATTCCATACTGCCATTTTCTGAAGTTTCAGTGTCAGATGATGTAAATATACTGAGATCCATACAATACTGGAAGCTACTCTGCATGTGAAAACCTCATTCTTGCACTAACCAAGTCCTCACATTAGGACACCATTTTGCACTTAAGATACTATTCCGCATCAAAATCATAATAGCAGGGCATTAATTTGGAACATATCTACATTCATGTCAAAGCTGGAAGAATGTTTTAAATAAACAGTAACAAGTTATTGTTTGTAATAACAAAAACCAAGTCTCTTCCAAGACATAACAATTCCAGGTTGATTTTGGAAGCCTGTTTTTCATGGATTACTTTCTACAACCATTGCTGAGGTGAGGCAGCCTTCCATACTGTTACCACTGTATTTCAAGTTACTATACTGTCACTGCACGGTACGTAAACCATACTCAACCGCTTCAGCTGGGTTCCCACAAGCATCAAGGACAGGCTGGCTCAGGAGCTGCAGCTCTACACAGTAGAAAGATTCCCTAGATCCCCTCATCAATGGTATACAACAAAGTTGTTGTTGGTACAACCTGGAATTAGGAAAGTGCCTGGTACAGTACCATACTTAGAGCAAGTAAAGAGACAATAGACTCTCCCAAAAAAAAAACCAACAAACTAAAACCCTTTATTAGATGAAGCCTAAAATCAATCTTGGAATCAGTCTTATCTCATATTTTCAATAATGACCTTGACATAAAGTGGAAGTAACTAATGAAATCTGGATACAACACAAAGTTGAGAAGCACTGCGATTGCAAAGGAAGGTAAAAAAATATAACTAAAAGGAAGTTAAAAAAAAGGAAGGTAAAAAAAGGAAGGCAAAAAAATATAATAAAAAGAACAAAGTTTTGAGGAATAATTTAATTCTGATTTTATTTTATGTTTGAAGTCACTCAAGAGCTACAGGATAAAATCTTGATCGGTCTGGCAGCTCATCACCAGAAAGAGAATAACCATGACATGGTACTCAACGTGAAGACACAACTGCAGTAAATCCAGTAGAGATAAAGCTTTAATGCCATTTTATTTGCCACAGACAAGACTGTGTAGAATGCTGCTTAAATCCTTATTAGCCATAACAAAAACATACAAACAGAACAAGTGTAGCGAAGGGACTTCTGTTACCCAGCCATCATACTGTACAAGAGGAAGCTAAGTGTTTGTCTTGTTTAAAGACTGGCTAAACATTTGGCTAGATTAACCTCAGAAAAACGAGGTCTGACAAAGCAAGTTGTATGTATGTATCAGGAAGAAAGAAGGCTTATTTAAGTTAAACAAGGATATTGGCAAAATCAAAAAAATGGGCTGCAATCTCAGCATGCGCTCCACATACAGGTTAGCAGAAAATTCTAGTCCTCAGTAAAGTGAGTCCCAGAACAGCCTTCCACTACAAGTATGAGACGGGTGGAAACAAAACAAAACCAAAACAACAGCAACCCATCAGTAAATTAAAACTGCGTGCAACTGATTTACGAAAGAGATCAACGATGTAGCTGTTTTCTATATCAACTGGATTAGAAGAGAAACAAGTAGTTCAGTTCAGGGCAAAGGAGATTTCAGGCTAGGGCTGCTGATCTCTACCTATCATCAGTCTTAATTCAACAATTTTGGAGATCCATCAGTTAAATAAAATTAATGTTTTAACTCCTTTTGTTGAAAATATGACTCAAAAGGACATCAGACTAAGCTTCTCCCTGTCCTCTCACCTTTAGAAAAAAAAAAAATCTTCAGAAGCCACATCATAACCCTCTTTGCCAACTGACAAGCACTATCTATCAGTGTTATTTCAACTTTAAGGAATTTTACCCTAAAGGAAATTCTTTCCATTCCCTTTCCTGTTTGTTATGCTTAACTCAGCATGCATTTACAACCTCTTTCATACTGAAGCTGAATGTTATACAAAACCCTGAATTTTTAAACACTTTATAAAATGGATTCTAAAAACCAAAACAGGGATCTGAAGGTCTGTTTCATGCTTTGGTAAACATAGAAATACTTAAAAGTATAATTACTGTGAAGTTGGATGAGCAAGAACAGGAATTGTCTCAATCTTCTGAGGTTCTGCTGGCTCTTGTCTGTTACAGTTAATGAAGCTAAGAAGTTAAGACTGAACATAAAAGGGTGCAAACAGCAGCTGTTTTCAGAACAGAACCACTTTAATTTGTATTTTTAAATAATATGACAAATCACAACTACATTTTTTTCCAGCCACATGGATAACCCTAGCATAGATTATCAGAAGTTTCACAGTACGAAAATTAGTAGTCAGAACAAGAGAACTAAATACAAATGTAGGTTTGACTGGCTGAGAGCCAATTTCAAACTCACATGTCCTGCTCTTTAACAGTAAAACAATCTTTTGGAAGAGATCCAACAGAATCGCTCAATAGAAGTTCACACATTCAAATTCTAGTATTGCTAATCATGTTTTAGAATTCAGTGACAAGGTGAGCAAAGTATATCTGAAGTCAAACCTGAAAGGATGCTATTTTCTTTAAGTGATTATTCTTTTGTTAAGTACTATAGTTATAAAATATTTGACTGCCAAGAATTTATTTGGGAATTCTTGTCAACTGGCTTAAACAAAGAATATATAATACTTTAATATATATTGTATACTATATAGTACATAATACTCTAATTCTTGCATCTTCTAAAAAAAAATCTTCCCAACATCATAATAGATAAATATTCCATACTATAATAAAGTGGAAACACAGTACCCTGGAATATCAACTAAAATTCTCAATTATCAGACCAACTATCATAAAAAAAGGTTGTGACATTTCACAGAATAATTCACACTGGAAGGCACCACAGAATGTCATCGAACCCAGCCTCCTGCTCAAAGCACTGAATTCCAACCAAGTTGCTTAGGGCTTTGGCCAGCCTGGTCTTAAAAACTGGAAAGGATGTAGATTTCACAACCTGCCTGCACTGCCTGTTCCAATTCCCCAGTGTCCATACGGTGATTTTTGTTTTCTAGTGCCAAATCAGAATGTCACCCATTTTCGATTATGACCACTGTCTCTTTTCCTCCTGCCATGTACCTCTGCAAAGGGCCTGGCTCTGTCTCTCTTGGCTATCTCCTATGAGGCAGCTATTCAGTATCCCCTGAGCTTTCTGTTGTCCAGGCTATGCAAAGCCAGTTCTCTCAGCCTCTCCTTATGTGCTCCAAACTCCTCATTTTGCCGGCTCTCCACTGAACTCACTTCAGTTTACTCAATGTTTCTCACGTATTTGGGGAGCCAAAACTGGATGGGATATATCCAATGTGGTGGATATACTTCTATAAGTATATCCTTAGGGAATGCTGAATACCAGCAATCCACTGGCTATGCTCCTGTTCATAAAAACTTAGTATGCAGCTAGCATTTTTCATTGTCAGAGGGAAGACTGACATGCTGATTCAAGTCTCAGAATGTGCAGGTCCCTTTCACCAGGGCTGCTCCCAGGCAGTCAAGTTCCCACCCTGTACCGTTGCAAGGTGTAAGAACGTGCATTTATCCTTGTTGAATGTCATGAGTTTCATTATGATCCACTCAATCAGCATCTCTAAACCGCAGAGCACTGTCCTCAAACATCTCAGCTACTCCCCCAGTGTGAAGTCACATGCAAATTTGATGAGGATGCACTTCATCTCCTCCTCTGGGTCATTGATCAAGGTACCAAACAGGACAGGTCCTAGTACAGTACTCCACTTCTAACTGGTCTCCAGGTAGAACACAAACCATTAACTGCTATGTTTTGAGCCTGACAATCTAGCTAGTCCTCCCATCCAAACCATAATACTGCAACTTGGTTATGCAGATGCTGTGAAAGCCATGCTAAAAGCCTGGATAAACTCAAGGTAGATGATGGGCAAACCACCATAAGCAATATTAAATGTAATCCGATGGCATTTAAAGTTTCAGCAGTATACAGAAAGGTCCCAGGACTATCAATAAACATATAAAAGATACTCAGGAACTTCAGACACAAGGCCATTTTAATTACTGCTTAGGCGAAAAAACCCTCCAAACAAACAAAAACCCAAAAGCCAGAAAAAATAATTGCACTAGATTTCTTCCTATTGGGAAAGAAAACATAGGACTAAAGAAAAATAAATTTATGCATAAAACAGAGGTTTTAAGCTTCAGAATCTGTAAATATAGTCCAAGAAAATAAAACCTAATTTTAACGGGGAAATCCAAAGTCATTATTCCCATTACACATGAATGATGAAATGGGAAAGACTACATGCTATAACAAACTAAGCAATATGAAGAATTACTTAAACAAAAGTTAAACTTTTTTATTAATTTAATTGATTAGTATTTCATATACAGCTGCAACAGATATACCGACCTCTACTTGGGGGATCTCTAGTTGAGCAAATTTTCACACAGTGACCAACAGGTGACTAGGAGTCTGGACAGAACTTGCTGAGAGTCCATGAAGAATCGCTTGTCTGGTGGATTTGTTTTTTCAACCTTATAACCTGTTATTAAGTCACAGAGAGGACTATCTAACATATTTTAGATGTCTCTCATTACTTTTCTCCATGGTGATTTCTGTAGCTGCCACAAAGGATTCATACAATTGTACTGATAAATGTGGTTGTGACAGCTGGTGCAGGAAAAAAAAGTGGTTCATGAAAATCTCTAACTTGGAACTTTAAACACCCTTGACCTACAGGCACACTGAATGTTGTAAAATAAGTGAACATGAACACTGACACTGTTGGGTACAGTCTACGTGAGAAAGAGAAAAACATTACCATTAAACATCTATTTTCCCAGGAGAAATATGTATATATGCATAAATGTAGATATTCTATTTTAACACTCAGATAACAATATTTTTGTAGGCACAAAGCAAGGCAGATATTCAGTTAACTACTTGTGAATACAAAGCCAATTTGTATGCATATTACCAGGCACAAAGGTACACTCTATACATTGATACTATTGATATAATCTTAGATATCTAACAAAACTTTTAAAAATGCAGCAGTAAAATTCAAAGTAAAAACAAAGCACTTTACCAAGTGCAATATACATCTGCTGCAGATCAGTATACTGGAAAGAATGGTCAGCTATTTTCAAGAGTTATTTTCTGAGGAAACAAGCCTTATGCGCAATCACACAGTGCAACACCTCCCTCTGCCTCGAGATTTTTTGAGCCTGTTTGACTCAGCAAAATTTGATAGAAAAGATAAAGTGTCAAGGGCAATTATGTTCATAGAAACTTTAATTATGCTCATAGAAACTTCATTTTAGAAGTTACACAACCACAGAGAAAAAGCACAAAGCATCCCAAGTGTGAGAAAAACACTGACATTAGCAAAATTATCAGATCTATGAATCTCACAGGCTAATGAAGTACTGCTTGCCCTTCACTCAAAAATCTCCACCAAAAATAATGATTTTCAAGGGTCCAGGGTAAAAGGCCAACAAAAGCTCAGAATCCCAGAAAATCCTTCTGTTCTAACAGCAGAAACCTCATCTCATATAGAAACCACTGTTAGAGCTCAATTTATACTCAACGGCCTGAGGTTTTTCAGTGTAGCACTGTGAGCAATGACTTGTACAGGTCTTGACCAATTCAAATAATCCCACCTATCCTGTTTCCTTCTTGTAGCAAACTGGTCAAATCGTACTTTTAAGAAGTGGAAATGAGCAAACCTGTTCTCACATTGTTAGAGATTATACCAATCACTACATTCACCCCACCTTGTCTTACCACCTTTAAAAATGATTTGAAATGGCTCCCTATGCAAACAAGGCTGTGTGATTCAGAGAGATGTACAAATATACTAAGGAGGCTGTTGGGCAAGGGGGCAGCGAGTAGCAGAGAATCTGAGAGAGGGAAGACAATCACCTCTGGAGTACCTGCCTGATGTCAAAAAACTGGCAGCCAGGTAAAGGAGAAAACATTCTGAGCATTGACAGGTTTATCCCAAGAGCTTCTAATTCTGTCAGCCAGCTTCCACAACTGAATGCAAATGCCTATATATGTCTGCCAAATTACTCTGTGAATGGACTGCTGTTTCAGTTGTCTGAAAAGGGAATTTGAAATAGAATGTTACTGTTTTGATAAAGGATTTTAACTACCTGGACATCCCTTAATTGACTACTACAGCTCAACCCAGATCAAAGAATTTGAAGATCAAACTAAGGCATATCTTTATATCAACACTGTAAAGGAAGCTATGGAAGTGCCTAAATAAGTCCCATGTGTTAACATATTTTACGAAATAAAAACAGTTTCCTCAAAGTTATTTGAATGCTGAACATCCCAACAAGTCTCCCACTCCTGAACAGGCCAACAATCCAAGTTATTTCAGTTGAAATTATTGCATCTCTTGCATGAAATGACCACATGCGGAGAAGCACCTTTTCAGTCGCTTACCTTGCTGTATGTAGTAACAGGCATTCTTTCTGTCATTTACCATGCAACAAGAAGAGTAGTTCTTCAAAATGACAACACTAAAACAATTACTGTATAGCTTATCATTGAACACTGACTTCATACGATGTTTTTGTGGAAGACATGACAAACTAAATCTAACAGAAATCCCCAGTGGTTTCACTTGTTAGCTCCAGTGTCAGACTGGAGCACACTGACATAACATAGCCTGAAACAAACTCCTACCTTGTCTCAACTCATATCATAGGTTCCATACTGTCAAACATAAAACATTTTTTCTGAGCCTCTGGTGGAAGAGAACAGAGGAGTAATGACAATACTGCTGAGAAAATAGGCCACGGGTTTGTAAATACAATGGGTTGTTTTGCATTAGTCCAATGAACAAAATTATTCTCACACTGGGTTTGCATTCATCATCAATTAGAATTTTT
>NW_010549184.1:233-5522 GCF_000687285.1 Phaethon lepturus | reverse complement strand
GCTGAACCCAAATCACAGCTGGCAATCCTGCAGCCCAATGTGGCAAGGCAGTCACTCTCTTTGAAACAGCTCCCTCCATTGCTATAGAGAAAAACCACCAGGAACAATAATAATAAGCTATTGTCCTGACAACCTTACAAAGCAAATCCAAGGCTTACTTTACACTACAGCAGAACAGCAAGGATAACCTGATCACCGCAAACTGCTCTTAACTCTTCAAGAGCAGCTGGCCACTGCAATAAGCAAGACCAGCAGAGCAAAATGAGTATTCTTGCCTACACGCTACAGACGATATGCACATTATGCATGAGAATGTATGCATATACACAGACACACTTTTTTCCCCCCCTTTGTGTCACACTAATATTGCAATGAGATTTCATGCTAAAACATGTCAGGTATTCACTTTCGGTGCTGAGAGACTAGAAAAATACTTAGGAGCGTTCTTTTCCTTAAATGTACTTCAGGTATCTAAAAGTGGGAAATAACTAGTTTTGAACAGAAAGCCACAAGTGAAAACAACCAGAGAAGAGGAGTGTAACTAAATAACTTGTAACTCTCAGGTGAAAAAAACAAAAAACAAAAACCCCAACTAAACAAATAGGGAAAAAAAACATAGCCACAGACTGAAATTTCATCTCTTTCACAAATGCCTTCTCCACAAAACATAGGAGACAGAACTGCTTTTGCAGTGACAATTTTGCTAACTCTGCAGTAATTGCAGAATTCCTTTTTACTCCCCTACGTGAATGGAAAAAAAACCCAGCAAAAGTATTTTAATAGCATGTGCACTTATAACACCTATAGAAACCTTTATTCTGTCCTTATTCAACTTAATTGCCATTTTGTTCTCACATCATTTCACAATTTATTCAGTTTGATTGAAGTGAATGTAAAAACTCAACATGACATACAAGATGGCCCAGAATCTCCTTTCCCTCTCATATATATTTATGGGAATAAACAAGTGTCCAAAAAAAACCAACAACCCAACCCAAGAAAAAAAACACTGGAAAAATTTTATGAAGGTGTTCGAGAGCATATACTAGGTTTTAAAAAAATATTTTATACCATTTGAATTAAGTTGCTACAGAGCCTCTAACATTCTCAGAGTACCTTTCCTTATAAATAGATTTTATTAAGTACTGTAATCTGTTGTTTATGTAATCTATAAAATTTATAATTTCATCACAGATTGTGTCAGGTTTAAAACAAAGGTTGGTGAACCAAAAGGGGAATGGAAGGGCAAACTGTTGAGTTGTATGAGAGCTTTGTATCTCTATTATGTGTACTCTAGCATAAATCCCATTAAATCATTGTCATATAACATAACTCTGAGAAGTCATATTGTGAAAGACCTACGATTCAAAAGCCTACCTAAAAGATGAGTTAGCAGACAGGCATTATCACAATCCACAGCCCCTGTGCCAGTGAGAATCCAGGGAGTGAAAGGAAAGGGGCAGGAAGGAAGGAACAGCAAATAATACAGGAGGATTATACAAGTATTTCCAGAGCTGGATATGTCACTTTGTGGGATCCAGGACAACAAACGAAGACATTATATAAGAAAAGATTCAAAGTCAATGGCAAAATTCCAAGCCCTGTGCTCAGAATTTCATCTGAGCTGCTGAGGCGGAAGGGGAATCATGAAAACTTCAGCTACTGCCACGGTCCAGCCACTTTACTACAGGACGATTTACTATCTTTCCTCCTGCCTCCTTCTAGATTCCCTGACTTCCAAAACAGCTATGGTATCTTTCCACATTACACTTTGCAGCTTAAAGAAAAAAAAAGTGAGTACAGATGATTTTCCTAAGCAACACAGAATCCCCCGTTAACAGCAACTAAAACAAATGCTTACTTCGTTTCAAACATCTACTGTTCTTAAAATGTTTTACAACCATCAGATCCAATAAAGCTGTTTGCTTGCAGAGCCAAAAAGATGCGACAGCAGTTGCTTACATTTATAATGTGTTCAGAAGATTATCTTCACAAGGATTCAAGACATTTTTTAAACAAAACCTTTAATTATGCATGAATTGATCCCTATTTAAGAAATTCCAGAAAACCAGAAGAATCCACTTATAAATCATGAGTAGCTAACTGCTGATGTAATTACACTTTCATGATCCAAACAAGAGCCTACATACCTTCTAGTAGGAGCTATGGTGCAAACTAATCACAATGACATTTCTGCCTACTGCTGTCCTGACTCTAGCTAAAAACAAGAGGAGTATCACCAATTATAATAATCCTTCTCAATCTTCAGTTCATTCAATTATGCCTGAAAATGGCTTTAAATCTGGGGTCAGTGCTTTACTACAAAGGAAGGCAGGGTATCTCTCATTTACTTCTGTCAGGATAAATCAGATGTTTAACATTAAGTTCGCTCTTTCACAATAGACTAACAAAAAAAAAAAAAAAAAGACAGCTATTCCTGTGAAGTCCTAGCAATTCTTAAAAATCTAACCAGTCATACAGCATCATCACTGAATGCCATGAGGAACTAATGTGATTCTTAATGAAATCTGTGTGAAAAAAATAGTATTTTTAAAATAAAAAAAAAAAGTGAAACATATTTTTTAATCTACTAAATACAAATTCTAGTCAGTTATACATCATAACAGTCCTCATGAATTCTTATGGGATTCTCAGATCTGGTAGACAATCCTCACAGTATTTTCCAAAAATAATACAGGTAGAAAAATACCGTGAGGGGCACCCCTACCCTAAACTTCCTGAACTGTTCACATTCCTAATAGGATGCAAATTCCCTTAAAAATAAGAGTTAAGCTGACGTTTGTCTTAACTTTGAAAGACGTAAAGTTTTAAAGAATCAGATATAAATTATGCTACCTAACATATCAAAAATTTCTACTATGAGTATTGCAATACATAAAATAAACAGCCATCTCCTCTTTACTTCACTGATTCACAACCCAGCTTGCCCTAACATTTAAAAATTGCAAAGCATTTTAAATTGCAAAGCAAAAATTGCACGGAGAAAGAAAAGAGCATTTGTCAAACCATGATTCCATTTCAAGCTGTCAATACAGCTACCATTGGTAATCTTGGATGACTAATGTGAGAAACTAGATAACCCAGCACCCCACCCTCTTTCCACAATCTGTAATTTATCCTATATTTTCATAATAACAAAGCATTTCTCATTCAATATTACCAAACTAGATCACTCATCGGTAAAAGTGATGAACCTACTGAAAATATTTTAACATGCAACCATCTAAATATATAATCTTAATTCCAGCTGAGGCAAGGAGTTTGCAGTTTGACCTGCTGATCCACAGACAGAAATCTTAGGTGCAACGCCTGACTACCATGTCCAATATGAAGCTGAAAGTGAAAAAAACCGAACTGCCTTGGTTCACTTGTAAAGGTCAAACAGCAAAAGAAATGGATGGTTTTGCCTGTTTGACCACTACTTTGCTTAGTTCCTCATTTGAACCTCTTAATTTGCAAAAGCATTTCACAATGCACTTGAGTAATGGTATGTCAGTAAATGTCTACAAAAAAAGACCATATTATATTTTCTTTCCGAAAAATAGAAGAGAAACCTTTAAAAATACTCTGATTTGCACTATAAGCAAATACCAGCTACCAGGAACTGAGGTTTTGTTTGGTTCTAGATTTCACATTATACCCTTGGCATACATGAATGACATGATCTTTCATTTATCCAATATGATTGGTGTAACAGCCTGGCATCCTGACAAGTATTCCTTCTTGTTACATCTAAGTGCTGCATGATCTGGTAAGGTAACCCACTGGGCACGCAAACCCAAGAAAATACATTCAGAGACCTCTCTGAAATCTAGCTTTATAGGAATGCTACATCAATTATAAATCAACTATTGTGGAGCCTAAGTGATGTTTAAATATCCATAATGCATTATAGCTCTTAAAGATTTAAACATTTTTGCATTAATAATACAAGATATTTCAAAGATCAAATCTGAGATTGACATATTTCAGAGCTACTACCGATGAAGCAAACAGGGGGCAAATAATGCGCTCCACTGACAACAGGCACAGTTTTGGAAAAACACAACAAATAGGAATGCCTAGGCCTGATGCCTTATTAATCTCTATCCAGCAAACTGTGATGCGCTATGTTTTTGAATACAACTCCAAAATGCTTCAGCCTAACATAGTTAGGTACAGAATCTGGGAAAAAATAGATGAACAAATAATATTAATGCATTATGGTCCTTTTTAAAATAAGTCCATCAAACTAAGTAGTAACTGAGACTGAATTATTGTAGGCGCTTTTTCCCATTTTCAAACTCCCTCCCTTATCCAGCTGCCTTCCTTTAAAGCAACCTAAATATTTTGCAGAGCTATCTTCCAACTAAACAAACTTCCTCTGGATATTGGTAGTATGTATATAAAATAATGTCTATAAGCAGCAAGATGAGCTGATGAAAACAATGAATTATGTCAGCTAGTAAGCAAACTTCAAATTTTGCTCTGGTCTAATCAGTGCTGAACTGATCAAGAAGGCAGTTTACTATTCATTCAAAGAAAAAAAAATAGATAAACACAGAAATAGTAGGCTGCAGAGACAGATTACATGCTTCCCTTCTCTGTTGGATATCTGATATAAGAAAGCCATCTAGTGTTAACTTTTGGAAGTGAAAATTGCGCACAAAAGAGCTCGGGAGAATTTACATGTACAATTCTCTTTAACTTTGCATGTCTTCTGCATCATAAGAAATAAAACTCCTTTCCTCTATAAAAGCCAGGATGAAAGCAAATATGCAAACTACTAAGATGTTAAAATAATCCGGCATCAAGTACTAAGCCAGTTTACTAACCTACCTCCTGAACGTTAATAGCCGTATCTGAAATTTGTCAACTTCAGAGTTGTCTTTGTCAAGACTGCGTAACGCTACCTCCACACTCGCGCGGGCACACGCCACCGCAGCAGAACACGGCGGAGTGCCACCGAAGAGGTACAGCGCCGGGAAAACAAAATCTAAAGCAAAGCTGATCTCAACTGATCAGCATTTCACGAATCAAATACTAAGTCTGGAGAATGGACGACTGAGGACGTATCAGAGTGTTACAAAAAAGGACACAGGTTGCGTCTCGTATACAGTAACTAAATAAACAGCCTTAAGATCACTTAAGGAAACTGCAAGGGCTAAAGGAGCTTCTCCGCTGCCACCCCAAATGCCGGGCGGCCCCCACGGCACGGCCTCTGCTCTGAAAAGCGGCCGTACCCCAGGGGTGTCCGATCCAGGCAGACTCGCTCCGGAACTGCCGTTA
>NW_010549184.1:0-218 GCF_000687285.1 Phaethon lepturus | reverse complement strand
ACGCGCGCGGGAGCGCGGTGGCTACACCCGCCGGCAGAGCCGCCCTGCAGGTGGCTGGCGACCCCACTCGCACCCCCGCAGCCCCCACGGCCACGCGGGTATTATTCATGTATTATTATTATTCACGTAGCAGACCACAACGCTATTTCTAAAGGCGACGTGCGAGAGCGAGCCACCCCGCTCCGGCGCGGCGGGGACGGTGGCGCAGCTGAGGCGAG
>NW_010549183.1:2115-40272 GCF_000687285.1 Phaethon lepturus | reverse complement strand
GATTGGATATTAGGAAAAATTTCTTCACTAACAGAGTGGTGGTCAGGCATTGGAACAGGCTGCCCACGGAGGTGGTGGAGTCCTGAAACCAGGACAATGTGGCACTTCAGGACATGGTTTAGGGGACATGGTGGCGCTGGATTAATGGTTGGACTTGATGATCTTGAAGGTCCTTTCCAACCTAGTGAGTGAGTGAGTGAGAGTAAGTGAGGCTGACAAAGGCCCTGGCACATGGTGCAGGATGGCAGCACCCAAGCACGCAGCAAGGCAGCCACTGCTGTGCCACAGAAGCCTTTAGCATCGCTGTATTGTTAGGGAGGAGCTCTTAAAGCCACTGTCATGACCTTAACACATACACTCAATGATGTTGGAATAAATGGTGGAAGTATACATTAAGAACGTTGCAGTAAGTATACATTTTCTTCTCATTCTGAATTAGTCTATTACAGAACCACACCAACAGATATGTATAAATAAATAAAAGAAATAAATAAAATCTATTGGCACCGATCCCACGGTCATTCAGGGAAAACTCCATGATGAGCAATGAGGAGTAACAACATGCAACTGTGCATATGAGTACACCATAGCTGCAGTCACTACTGGGCACAATGCCCTTACTAGTAACAATCTTAAGCATATGTCCTATGTAAGGGGGAAAAAAAAAAGTTCTGGGAAATAACTGGCACAAAAATCTTCCCTGGGCTCAAATGCACAGATGCAGCCACATTATCAACAGTCATTTCAGGACTGTTTAAAAAACAAACCCAAAAGAGTAATTCTGGAGTGATGCCATCTGAGCTCATTGTTCATGGTGGCAGATGAGATCCTTTTTTGGAGTACTGGTTTTGGCAAAAATATCCTAAGATGACAACCTCAACAGACCATTCTAAATCTGCATTCAGGAATTTATGGTTTTATATGTTTCTAGCACCAAATACCAAGAAATGGCTCAGTGTCTGTCAAATGCATGCCACTTGCTTGTGGTGCTTTAATTGAGATTTCTAAATCTAATCTCAGGTTTAATATTCATATAATCAAATACTACCCTTGTAATACATTTCAGACATACACTGCACAAAGACTAGATCTGGACAGACTTGCATTTTGTCCTTCCTTAGAAAACAAAATTAATTGCACAGCAAACTTAAATACGTGCAGTGTGAATATTAACTTGGCAGTGTCCACTTCTATTACACACAGTCTTTTCTGCTGTCTCTTGTCCCATCTGTTCCAGCAGAGAAAGGAATAAATCATGGCAGACCCCAAAAATTCCTTCGAGCGGTATCACCAACGTACACAGATTTTTTTTTTTTTTCCCTCCGTTCATATTCAGGATGGGTAAGACCATAAAAGCAATGTTAACATAGCATATAAATGACAATCTGAAAACCAAAGGATTTGATTTCTGATGTTTGAATGATTAAGCTACCTGAACGCAGCATCTAGCTGCTGCTTTTGAAACTTCCTCTTCACTTTCAACAGTAAAAATTGCCTGAACAGCCTAGTTCTTTGCCTCTCACTTACTACAAAGTAATCTGCAAGCATCCCAAGTACACATTTCTCCTTTTCTGCCAGTAAACAAAGCATCAGTCTCAAGTTCGCATGCTCTAACCTGAGATTCCCAAGTTAGATCTCTTCCTACCTACACTGTTTTGATCCATGCCCTGAATATGCTCTGTGGCGGTGCTCTGCTTCCAGTCCAAAAAGTTTAATACAAAAATGTAACACCATTAGCTGGATAGATCCAGAACACGCTTTTAGTATGAAATCTAGAGAATCACTTGTACAAGCTGAGCTCCTTTCAACAAGTGTGCCTCACCTGGTGTGCTGGGTGCCCAAAGCACCAAGCCCCACTGCACCTTGAACTGACTCTTCTGACTTCTTTTGAAAAAGAAGTACCCTGGGTTAGGCACCTCACTCTAGGAGGTTCATGGCTGAAAATGCAAGAGGAGGCAGGTATCGCCGCGCTCTAGAGGGAGCTATTTCTCCCCTTGCCACCTCCTGCAGCATGGCTTGCCGGTCCTCTGGTCAAGCCACTGACCTTTGTGAATCCCCTTCACAGACACCTCAGTCCACTCATGTTCTATGTGAAGACCTCAGGAATTTTACCTGAAGAAACCTAATTTACGCACTCCTTCACAGCTCCTCTTAGCTTGTACCTTCTTATTGTTATGCAGGTCCAACGATGTTTCACCACTGCTATGACGTTGTGACTCCTGCACCAGTTGCCATTCATATAAATGCTAAGTAGAATTATCATTACTCTCTGGATGCAATGAGAAAGCTAAAGGAGCTACAAAACAGACCTCCAGCAGAGGACTCCAATACGTTTCTAATGTACTGTGAAAAATAAAACTGTACTTAGAAAAGCACCAAATGGCTATTTTGGGAATGTATGTTTCAACATAGCCTGAATAATGGAAGCAAAGCAACGCATTGTGAATGCGCTACCTATTTAAAAGAACAAATACTTCGCTCTCTTCTTCAATACAAAATGTAGCAATTAAGCACCACATGAAAATTATTACAGCTATATAAAGCACTATGAAGACTAAGGTAATAAAGAGTTAAGGACTAATGTAATAAAGAATTAGATTCTCTACAGTGCAAAATAGTAGGCTTTTAATCTATGAACCATATGCTAGGCAATAGATTTGTTTGATAATCTCTAGAGTATGTTATACACTGCACACTTGTATTCGCCAGGGAAATTTTGTTCTAAATTTATATAGACATATATGACTTAACCCCATAGGAGAGAACTTAACTGTTTATACCATGTATACAGTTCAGTATTAAGTGTGCATGCCACCATTTACTGCTATATGTTATGTATAATAATGTAATAGTTACCTATACTTTGAATTTAAAATTCAGTGAAGCTGCTAGAAAATATACATAAAACAAAGGTTAAGATAAAATTGCATGAAAATTTCTAACACAAAATCAATAAATAGCTGAAAAGATTCTATGCTAGATATAAAAGAGTCCCTTTTGAAACCACATTTTAACTTCTCTCCGAAATAATCACTGTTACTTGTAAGCATCTAGCAGAGGATAGATACAGAACAGTCTTTGTGTTTAACTGCTTCAAACAATTACTTTCCATATCAGCTGTCTGTTTTCCTGTGTTGCCTCTGGGTAAAGATCACTTTCATGTTTATCATTTCCTTGTTGCAACTAATTAAGCTGCCAAGTTTTAAATCCCTGGCAGCTTATACTATTCAGACCAACTATTCTACGTGCAAAGACAGCTTCACTACACACAATTTATGTTCTCTGTCCTTCAAAGTTCATCATGTGAACTCAAGGCCAAGAATCTAAAAATCTAAATTTTAATCCCAGTTCTGTGACTTTGTAACCGTGGAGATGTCATTTCATTCCTTCGTATTTGTTCCTCACCTACAAAAGCTTTTGCAATATCTTTTCCACACTTCTCATGAGAAGACTCGTATGTGGATAATACTTGAAAACAACTGGAAAAGAGAAAAGGAAGAAAGGTAGGTGTTGATCAGTTCTCCTAATGCTTACCAGAAGTACTCCATGGAAGTCTGTGTTACAGCTTAGGAATATGCTAAACAGCAGCAGTGATCTTGAAAATGGGGAGGTGAAGAGTGAGGTTGTTTTTCAGAGCAATGAAAATTAAACCTGGATCTTTCTCTTAAATTAAGAAATTAAAATTGTCTTTTGTTACCTTTCAGACTCCAATAAGAGAGTGCTATCATGATCATCTTCCACTCCATATGAGGAGCCTCTTCTGCAAAGAATGACTGGAGGGACTGGCTCTGTTTTGAAGATGCAACATGCAACAATCCTCAACAAAACTTTAGCACTGATGTGCTCAAGTGATGAGTACTTGAAAAAACCCTTCAAAAGGGTACACTAGTAACATCAGCACTAAGCCCTGCACTTGGCAAAGACTAATCACAAAAGCAAAGTGAAGAAAAACTAAGGTAGTATTTTTTAACTAAAGAAATGGAGAGAAGATATGAGGAAGAATAATTAAATCTCTTTAATCGTGTATTAATTCCACAATTTAATGAAAAATTAATCTAGTCATAACGTCAATACAGAATCTATTTTATATCCATCGTTGTACTTACTGGATTTCGAACCCGTATTTATCAGCAGTGGCAAAGAATCCTAACTTTGTTTCAATTTTATCAGCAAAATTAAACCTTTTGCACTAAGGTCGATAACAAGAATACTAAAGAAGGAAAGATTAATTAGTCTTTCCAGTACAGTACCTTTTCTCACAACCTTGTGTCACATCATCTTTGCTTAGCCCTTTCCTCATCTTATGGTTCTTGAGCAATGACAGCTATTCTCAAACTAAAGCTGAACTAAAAATTTTTCCCATAAAAAGAATAAAAACTTTCCACATAAATGAATGTCCCTTCCAACCCAAAGATTCTATGATTCTATGGTAATAATATAGTAAATATCAAACAGCATATCACTGTGTTCTCTTAGACAGGCAAAGGTAATTCATCTCTAGTACTTTTAGAAGAGAAATTACTCTACCTGTTTGTCTAAGTCTATGAAAACGAACAGCAAAAATGTCTTACCAAAAATGCATAGAATAACTTTGATTCCTTCTTCTGGGTGGCGTTTTTTGTTTGTTTGTTTTAATTATTATTATGATGATCCGTAAGGTGCTTATAGACTGTAATGTCTAAACAAACTCATTTTGGTTTATACTCACGCTTCACCCCGTAAGTACTACTGAATTGATTTCTGGTGAATACGTATCATTTCTTATTGGAACAGGTTACATGGAAATCAGAATGAAAGATTTACTAAGATAAAATAATAGAACTGTATAAAAACTCAAGTGAGAATATGGATGAAATTCTGTTATCAGGTACCTTGTTAAGGTCTTTAGAGAAAGCCAGTCTTCCTGACAACTTTAATTTAAATCCTGCAACTGGGATTTTGCTAGAAAATGTCACATCGGACAAAAATTTGCATTTGAGAATTTTCATGACAGGTATCTAGAGAACTTAGGGGTATACAAGAATTTGAATAGAAATATTTTAATGTAGAAGCAATTACAGGGTAACAGGCATCAGTTTTCAGACAAAGTCAATTCTCCCCAGAAGTCCTTTTACAAATACTGTCTTTGAATAAAAATCGCATCTCGACCTGACAGCCCAGCTGATGGAAGATGACTGCCTTCCCAGCGTGTAAGACAGATGATTTACTGTTTCACAAAATATTCTGCTTCAGACAATTGAAGACTGAGACAAAGTATCCTCATTGCACCAGCTTTGTTGGTCTGCTAAGAAGGACTCTAGAAATAGCATTGCAATAAAAGTCCTTTTCTTCCCAAAGCGGCCAAACTAAATTAATCCCACAGGGGCAGGAACGGTGAAACCGAGAGGAGAAAACCCATCACATAAATGAAATTTCTATGAGTTTCATTGGCACAAAGGAAAGGTCTTCTTGCCTGAGGACATTCAAAGCAGCAGTCCTGAGAGCAAGTTTTCATTTACAAGAGGAGAACCAAAAGGCAAAGATGGAGATCTACAAAAGTACAAAGCAGCAGCAGTTCACTGAGCAGATACACCTGACATAAGGGGCGAGGAAAGAGTAAAAAACTCCTCAAGCAAAGCTGTTCATGAATAGGGTTTTCCTCTCTTAAGAGAAAAAGATCCAGACTAGAGATAATCCACATATATGCTGAGAGAGTGTTCCCACTTTTTACCCCGATTGTCCTCGCCGTATAAACTTCCTCAGGTACAGCCTAAAGTGTTTGGGGCAAACTACTTCTTGTGAAACTGTATACTATATTTATTTTATATGTGTGTGTATATATATATTTTTACTATAATATTTATTTCTTTAGGAGCTAACAGACGTATTGTATGGACCAGATCAAGTAATTTAGCTTCCCTCTTGTCTACGTCCTCTCTCTCTCTTTCAAGGTCAGAGTTAAATTTGTCAGCAGGTGACTCTGTGAATGACTAGTAGGATGACGCTGCCTTTGTTCTGTTCATTCCCACGCAAAGCAAAGTATCTCTGCATGTAGGAAATCTGGGTCTTCCTGTTACCTCTGCATTCTCAATCACTGAATCTGAATGCTGTTGTTTTGTCATAATCCACCTTTTGTGATTTGGAGCGTTTCACAAGATTTTAAAAAGGTTTAGTCAGGTGGATTGTAACAGATTAGTCACACATAGGGCCAGGCAAACAGTGGCTGCCAATAAAGCTAAAAAGTTAGCAAAACGTAGGCTGTAAAACAATCCTTCAAAAATTCAATGATCTATTACCATCTGATATAAAGAAATATTTAATAAGGTACAACTTCTGTTCTTATTTGTTCTGAATATTTCCCATGCTGATATAACAGAAATTAACAGATACACCAGCGTGTTAAAACTCCACTATTCATCTGAACTTTTGTTTGTGTTTCTGCCCGGTTTTCCCTACTGACTGCTGCCTTTGTCTTCACTCTTCTTGGTTCTTTATTTGGTCTTAATTCCATCCCAGAATCTATTTAACGCATCAAGAAAAACATCCAGGATAAACCGAAGCAAGCTCTGTCTGAGAGAGACACAGACTGATTTTCTCAAACAGAAGCTTCTTTGGGGATCCTTGCCAAGAGGAGAACAATATGTGAAAATAAAGTAGCAAGACTCCTTTATACATATGCAGTTTCACTGACCCTCATAACGCTGCTTCTACTAACATCACATACTTGCAACGATATATTTTATTTCCATATTTGAATTACGTATTTTAATGTACAGAGATGTTAACAAACTTCTTGAAGATAAAACTTCTGCAATGGTGAACTCTTAAAGCTAAGTTGCTATTATATTTTCTAGTTCTACGATACACATAATCAATGTGCATTTTTTTGTTTAAAATTTTACCTTTTCCTCTCAGTCTGACCTCAGCTTTGGACTTGCCACACCATGCAAAACTCTCTCT
This sequence comes from Phaethon lepturus, assembly GCF_000687285.1. Lineage (NCBI taxonomy): Eukaryota > Metazoa > Chordata > Aves > Phaethontiformes > Phaethontidae > Phaethon > Phaethon lepturus. Next base: position 33,333 of record NW_010549183.1, on the reverse strand, counting down.
TCTTACTGTCATCTCACTGTGACCACAGGGTCTCCAGCAGGCCCATGGCTCCCAACCAGGGAGAGCCCAGCACTCTTTGCAGAAGACCAACTTGTTGATCTGCAAATTGTTTTAACATAGGGAAAAGATGACTGAAGGCACTTTTGTAATTGCTGGCATAATTAGCTTTGTCTGGCAAAGAACTTGGATTACCAAGGTGTTGTAAGAAGTGCACAGTATTTAACATCAAACAGCATACCAAAGAGATCGGTAAATCATTACCATATCTGAATTGTCAAATTCTCAAATCTAATACTAAACAGTCATGTGTGTTCATTTAAATATTTCACTGTAAAATACAGGCATGCTGCAATATAAAATACAAATTCTGGGGTTACAAAGTTAAGATCAGTTCTGGTAACTATTGTACCCCTCAGACATCAACACTGACATTGCAACTTCCAGACTGTACTTGAATTGGCAAAAAAAGGGTGTCATCTAACCATCTTCTCACAAAAAAATTAAAATCTCAGCTTCATTTATTAAAAAGGTTGTCATATAGCTGTAAAGCTCCTTTTTCTCATTGCAATAAATATAAAGGATTATCTATGTGTTGGGGTTTTTTCTCCTTTAAATGGAAAGACTACTTTTGTTAGAGAAATGAGATACTTATGGCCGGTGCAGAGGCTGTTGTCTGTGACATTTGGTGGTGCAAGAACATGACCTTCCTTCTGGAAGGGAAGACTGGATAAGGACAAAGCAAGCTTTCCATCGGTGGGCGTTAGGGGGAAGGAGGAGAGGAGAAATCAGATCATTATGTTCCGCACTCAGATAAAAACTATTATTTATAAGAGAACGGTCTGCAAAATTACACTGTCGGAAGCAAAACATCACATAGCTTCATTCCTAAAGGTTGACTGCATTACTGAAATATCTGTCTCCACTGCTGGGAAGGACTCAGTGTGCTAAGTGCTGTACAAATACAGAACAATTAAATGACCTCTCCCAGAAATCTTGCAATGTAAACACAAGGCAAAAAACCAAATGGATGCTGACAGATGGGGAGAGATAACGAGGAAGTACCACTTAGCCCTGACTTACAACCATGTCAGCACACAGACATGGAGATTTTCCTTTGAGGAGGTTGCTTTTTTTTTTTTTTTTTTTTAAAATGTACCAGGTTCAGCAAGAAAACTTGCAGGGGAAAGGAAATTAAAGGTGAATAGCCTTCAATAGATAACACAGGTAAAACACCTGGACCAGGGAAATACAAGATTGGAACAGCAGAGAAAGGAAACATCGATTTTCCTGTCAACTGTACAACTGCACAGCGTATCTACATGACAGCTTCATCCTTTAAAGAGTAGGGAGAAAGTACAAAAAAAGATATGTTAAGCTCTTTACACCTAGCCCAGTGGCTACAGTAAGTTGTTTTGCCCATGGAGACAGATCTAGTAGGCAGATATCTGTGTGTTGAATAAGCCAGAGCTCAACATACAGATCAAAATACACTGGAGCAGCCTAGTTCAGAGTAACTGAAAGCCTGGATCATCATGGCATCATCATGTTAGAAAGAAGCACGCATCACCTCTCATCAGCTCACAACAATTTTCATCAGCAATACTTCTGAGAGAGGCCAAAAGGCTATGTGCTTTGTCCTTGAATGCTGGAGACTTAGGCACCCCCTGAAGGTCAAGGCTGACACGCTGCTCTTGTTTCAGACTGCTGCTGCCCCTTACCAGACTTGGTAACATTTTCTCTAGACACAAATCTTAAGCCAGCTGCCTTTTCATCCAAGTCCTCATCTCAGGTTGTCACTCAGAAATCTGAGTGACATAACAGTCTGTATTTGATGGGACTAACTGTTGGGCTGGGAGCTGCCAACATTTATTATAGGAATAAAGAGAATGCCACATAAGGGGAAACTGGAGAAAATCAGAACTTGTATAGTTTTGGGAAGAGGCAAAAGCGTATGATACAAATACAGTTTCTGAACAAGGAATACTGAAAGAATGTTAGCTTTTCTAATTATACTCTCATGTGAGAGGGGCATGGAAAAAAAAAACCACAGAGACAACATGTATGAAAAATAGATTGAAAAAAAAAATCCTGAACAATACTTACCTGGGAGACCTGTCTATGTAGGTTGCAAGTTCAAAAATTTCACAGCATTTAAAATATATCCAATAGCAGTACACATACAGCAAATAATCATGCCCTTCAGCATCAGAGTATGCCTCTCTCTAGTGTACTTCACAGATATTTGCAGATATGCCATGGAAGAAAATTGCCTCAAAGGCTGTGTTGGGCAGGTGACAAAAGATTACTGTTATTTGATACATTGCCCTTTGGTGGCTAATACCTAACCAGGGGATTAGAAACCAAGCCTTCCTTAATGCTATTGGGGAAATCTAATCCCACAAATAAGGTGGCATCTGCTGAAGCAAAGGTCATGCTCTTCCAGTCAAGTCAGTCTTCAAACATAATGGACAGAGAATATGGCTTTAGAAGACTGCAGGGTCAAAACCCTTGAACAGTGATGGATAGATAAATACTTGCTCTAATGCCTTCTCACCACCTGGCCACACAATGCTTCCATCTTCTCCAAAAGCTAGTAAAGCTATGCCTTTTATATCATTTGTCAGTGCAATCTCCCCGATTTCTTCAATGAAGACAGTGACAGACTACTATCAATCGCTTCAATTTGGCTCAGACATACAGTGGTCACTAAGATTCCTAACGTATATTTTGTAAATAATTTTTATTTGCAAACACTGCAGGCAGTTAAACACACAAAACACCTTTATCAGTACCAATAATATGGAAGCTAGGAATGTTTTACATGTTTATGTTCCTACACACACAGAAATAAAGCAAAGTGAATTAAATCTATTTCTATGTACTTGAACAATAGCTTATTTTAAAACTGTCATATCTACAACCTTTCTCTGTCTAGAAGGACTCCATGTACTTGTCATTTACCTTTAACCTAAAATTTTCCATCCTTTCCTTGAATCTCTGAAATTCCCCAGAGAGGGGAAAAGCCTACAGACTTCAGATACATGATGTACATAATTGTGGATACCTGAGAACTAACACAATTTTAACACTTATCCGTTGTTAGACTTAGAATGCATATAAACAATTACTTATGCACACAATATAATTAGCTATTGTTATCTTGACAAGAATTATGAGGTGACTATCTCAGCACCTTCCCTCAAAAACCTGGAAAAGCAGTGTAGGTACCTAAGCAGAGGTGAGGGCAAACCAGTGGGGAGTCTGTTCTTACAAGTGAAAATCACAGCACCACAATGAAGCAGCAGCAGACTCAGGGCTACATGTTGTTCTGCGTTATTGAGGACAGCAACTAATTTCAGCATTATGCTTTGCTCCCATTCTCCCCGTTCTGCTCCTCTCTCCTCATAATACCTCTAATTTCACATAGGTAAAGATCCCCCTTACAGAGTGGTTTCTGCCTGGACATTCCCTTCCACAAATACAGGTTTTGCTGGGTTTAGATACCTCTGTACAGCTCAAGCAAGATTATACCAGGCAGCAATAGACTTTTTCTGACTTTAATGACAACATGAAAAAGCCTCTTGTTTAAAATCTTGCACATAATCAAACATTCATTTAGACACAGAAAATAGCCAATACCTTGAATTTTTGAGAAAGCAAACTGACATGGCAAAACAGCCAAGCCATGTCATATTGCTGTATTTAATCATTAATTAGTCTAATGAACACTGAAACCCCACCAGATAGGATGAAGTTGTGACTCAGAGCTGCAGATGTGATTCTGATCTGAAAACTCTGGGGAGCATCTGTGACAGTAAGTGCAGCAGTCAGTCTGAGAAGCAGTGCCACAGAGGAAGAAATTTCTGCCACGGAGGAAGAAATTAGTCCTTGAATGGCAGTTAATTTGTTCCAGACAGAGAATTTTACTCTTAGGAAAGGAAAATGTCTTTTATGAAAGCAGGATAAATCCCCAAACAAGTAAATTATTTCTACTCTGTGGAGAGCATCTAGTTTAGAAAGATATTATAAACAACAGTTGCTTATAACCTCTGCATAACTATATTTAGATAGAACAAAAAGTAATAAGCTAATGCACAGAACCTAAGACATGCTTACATCAATAAAAATGTCAAAATGTGTATGTCAAATTTACTTGAGTGCTTCTGTACACGACAGTTTACCGTACAGCAAGGATGGAATCACTGCAAGATTATGTTGTTAGCAAAAGCCAAAAGCTGATTTACTGAAAAGATGAGCCACAGATCAGCTTTGGTACTGCAAGAGAAGATGAAAGACAGACCATGGAGCTGCCCAGGCCAATGACAGTCATACGGCTCTAGCCACTCTGCACATACAACTCTGAATGCTAAAAGACTCAGGGAGACCAAGAGCTTTACAGGCGCTGAACTGCAATTTCATCCAAGCTAGTAGCCCAAATGAGTCTCCTGAGTGAGTTGGAGAAGCTCAAAAGTATGAAATCATATCACTTTGTGAATACTATTGTAATATACACACTACAAACACACCACAGGAAGCTAAAACGTGTCACTTAAGGGCAGTAAATTGCTAGCCTGAGTTAGAAAATGTGCTTAAAGCTGCTTGCAAGCATATAAACCAGTGCAGTGTTTGTAAGTCCTTGTAAGAAGGACAGGAGGCAAGATAACATGTTCTTTGCAGGAATCTACTGATTTCATTCATCCCTCAGCTGAGTAACTTTCCTTGAGGAAAAGAAAAAAAGATTTTATTTTTCTACATGGTTAACAGAACAACAGCAGCTTTCAGAGCAACTTGAGAAAGAACAGAAGTTATATAATAGCATCTTTTTTTTTTTTTTTTTTTTTTACACAACTATTTGCTTCAATGTATCCCCACAATAAGATGCACAAATGAGGGCTCAAGTGTTGTCACAGATGACCAAGAGCTGCTTGTTCAGTTTTGGTAAGGCAAAACCTAAACATGGCTCTTAGGTGCTGCTGAAAAGAAGGGCAAGAGAGCTAAGCTTCTAACTGTGGAATTTCTTTCTTTTAACAACAAAAGCTTTCCAGTACATTTTTAAGCACTGTCCATCTCAGCTGATGTGTTTTTCTTCTTTCTTTCTCTGGATCGTTTTTTATTTCCCTCTCTAGCATTGTCTAGTCTCCCTGCCACACCAGGTGTTTCCAGTAGCATAATACCCTATTAAGAGAATTAAGATTTCCCAAACTGGACAGAAGTCCACCATCTCAAACTGCTTATCTCTATTTATTGCCTGGCTAATATGAATTTCTGCACTGAAGAGTTTCCAGAGATGGTGGCATCAGTTACAGCTATGCAAATCAGGAAAAGTTGCTCAAGCACAACTGAAGACACAGTCGGGCAGCAGAGTCTTTTGCAGAGTTGCTTAAAGAAGAGGTGATCAGACCAATGTTTACAGAGAAAGAAGGAATTTGACAATAAAAGCATTTGTTTAAATTATTTTCTAGCTAGTTGAAGATAACAAATGTCAAAAATCAACAGTGAGATCCAAATACCTGTGGAGACTTTACATTACTACAAGACATTGTAGTACTACAATGTCTTGTACTTACTACAAGACTACTACATTACTACACATTACTACAAGAAATCCTGTTTCTGTGTCTATTCAGAATTCTGTCAGTGCCTGAGTTCATTTTCCACAATCTGACAAGAATCATCAAAAAATTGTTCTTTGCTGTATGATACGAGCATTCAAAATAGGACTATGTACCCTGGAAAATACAGTGAGCTAAGTCTCATTAATTTTACTTATTCAAAACTCTAATAAAGCATGTAAGATAGAAAAGAGTACTGTACTGTATTATTTCAAACTATAAATGTTTTAACAGAATGATCCTTTCTCTATGATTATATGAAACAGAAAAGAAAATGACTTGGAATGAGCATATGTTTCCCTTAAAAGCTGTCCTATTTCACTAAAATGTCACTCTCCGTTCTTGCATGCATCAGAAAAAAACCATGAGCCTGTATCCTGTCTTTTACTTCCACTGTAGACAAATGACATTACAGGAATATGTATCACGACCCGAAACAAAATTGTAAACTTGGTTCTCAAATATTAAAATTAAGATGGTTGTTGAAAAATCTAAAATTTTTGGAACGTGAAATTAAAGAAATGCCATCACTAACAAGCATAATTTACACTTCTCATTCTTGAAAGATCTCTTTTCTTCTGCTCCTGTGTGCAAATGGGATGGGGCTGCTGACTCAGCACAGTGCTAAGATTTCATTTAGTAATTTTTATCTCACTGTGATTTTAAACTGTAGTTACACTCTGCTTCAGTCCCTTGTTCTCAGACTCTGTTGAGGGCTCAAATGGAGGACAGAAGGAGATTTTAAAAGGTTACATTCAAAATTTTGTTAAAAAATAACAAAACTGGTCCAAGTTTTACTGACATCTTACCTGGCTGCTTACAGCCCTGGATGCCAAAGCAGATGTCAGTACTTTTTTCAGTACTTTTATCCGCTCCCCCTCTCACCCACATGCAAGGGCAGCATGTATTTCGTTAGTACACAGAAGGAACTGTTTCTCCGTATTAAAAAGGCCAGTAGAAAAGGTAAAATTTCCAAGGATGAGAGCACATGTGACAATGTTTATCTTCTCTCATGATGTACATCAGAAAACCCAAGAGGAAAGCTGGGACTTGCCTCCTTTTTGCACCTGACAATCTGGTCCTCTCTTCTATACAGGCTCATTTACAAGGCAGGCACCAACTCCACTGTACCTTGTGTGGCTATAGACAATCTGCCTTGAAAGCTGCAAACTGAAGAGGCCAATCACAATCTAAACATTTCCTCAGAGTCTTTGGCAACTTCTGTTTTGAAGAACCAACTTCCTCATTTTGGTACTAAATCTATGATTTAATGACCTGAAGTTGAAAACCTTATAAAGTTTAACTGCTCAAGTTTTCTGATCTCCTTCCCCAGTCTATAAACATACTGTCGAAATAATATAACTGAGTAAGTAGGAACAGGGAGTACAGTGGGGTAAGAAAGACCAAATTATCTTGACTGATTAATTTTGTTGTGCTTTTGTTTCCCTCCCCTGTTTGAATCATCAGTCCAGTATTTCTCTGCTCTACCTTTCCTCTGTGAAATGTAGAAAAGTCACACCTGTAAAATGCATTAAATCCTGCTGATAATCATGAGCCTCACAATCTTTTTTCTATTTCAAGGATGTCTGGAAAACATACCTTGAGTGAGTGCAATATGCAAGTGGCCATTAAAAGGAAACAAAATATCACAAAAGGATTTTCCTCTTTCACGAAAAAGTTCCCAGATCACTCTATGAAGTATTACTACCTCCCATAGACTTGTTAGCACCTGGGGGGGAAATAAAACATAACCATTTTAAGCAATCACAGGTGAATCCTCCCTCACCTGCAGGGGCTTAGACTAAACTTGCACCCCCCAGCTTTGACAACACCTGATGTTAGAAGACACTCCAGGAAAGAGCCAGCCTCTCCACAGATGACAAGCCAAGTGCTATTTAGTTTCCCCATCCCGACATCCTCCTCCTTCCCCGGGCTCTCCCGGTTACCACTCATACTCCTCGCCGGCCTTACAGACAGCATTCATTCTCACCGCGCTGAGGAAATAAGAGACTCTTCGGTGATTTCTTATTTCCTTTCCATTTGGTGACTGTATTCCACATTGCACCTTCTATATGGGCTATTTTGACCAAAACTTCTTTGTTTTGCAGACTGCTCACAATAACAAAGTTTGGATTAGCCTTTGGATGCCACCATGTTTTATTTACGATCCGTTTCTGGACTATTTTCATTTATGGTAAATCTTTGCATGGCACGTAACCTTTCAACTTTTTTTTTGTGCCTCTCCACCTCTGTGGCACAAGGCATTTTGACTAGCCTGCAGCAGCATAATTCTTATTGACAGACTCCAAAGAATCTAATTTACAGAACCAATTCCTATGCCCTTAAAGTAAAGGTGAACAAACAGATCTAAAGGGCATCATATCTCTTACTCTGTGTTTGAATGGGATCAGTAATATATTTCACTGAGAATGTTCATGTTGCTCTATCAGGCAGCATCTAACCAGGTGACCTTTTATACTTTAATTTTGTGTCTTTTCACGATTGGTTACGTTGTGAGTTTGAATTGTTTCACATTTATATATTCTTTGTTTTTCATTTACGGAAGAGGCACTTTCTTATTGCTAAGAGTACAGTCCAACATTTGAATAATATGTGCCCGCCAGATTTTCAGCAGCGAGCAAACCTACGACATAATCAAAATCCTCTCCCCTTACTAATGTACTGTACCTTAAGGAACAAAAAGTTAAATTGGTCACTGATTGGTATCTGATTTCCTGATAAGTCTCAAAAACAAAAAATGGCCTTTGCTAGAGGTAACAAAAATGTACAGTTCAACAAAATGATGCCTATTAAACATTAACATTTGCATAAGAAAGGAATTTTTACAATATTATTAGAAATGTAATAAGAGAAACTGTTGAGACCAAACTGTGCTCCAGGAGCTGTCTAGACAAATAATACATCAAAAACAAAAAAACAAACCAACCAGTATTGCTATTTAGGGAACCTCCTCCAGCAATCATTCATGAATGATTCAGAAACAACATTGCTGCTGTGACTTCATTTCATTACCTGGCTTTACATATGAACAACATGAATGAGATGCATTTAACTGACTTAACAGCTACACCCTGTATATACTAGATACAAAGCAAAGACATTTTACTTCATTTAATTGCTTTACCATAACTGCTAATAACCCAACCCATATGTTTCATAGACTGTTTTCAAGACTTTACTCCCATCCACGCAGTTCACACATTTCCTCCTGTATGGCCCTGCAGTGAAGTTAATACTGGATTTGTGACATGAAAGTTATTACCAAGGCAACAGATAGAAATCAAACAGCATTATGATTTCACTACAGGCAAAAGGGAGAGTAGAAGCCAAAAGAAATAAAATGGGGAAAATTTCTATTAAAGACACAAATCCTTCAATAACAACAAAAGAAATGGTAGCAAATACTGTTTTGCAAAAAAGCAAATGTTTTGAATACATTTCTTCTTTAAATAAATACTTTGTTTTCAAGTTTTCACCAAAGTGACATTCCTTCTTTAAATACGCTTTCACAACCCCGAGAACCATAGGAACAGATTTTATCACTCACCATTAAAAAAATCATATTAAGGCAAAACAAAAGAAAAAGCACAATCAGCAGGACTGTTAGTTGTTTTGCAATGTTTTAATACAAATGTCTCAACATTCTGACTAGTTTACTACTGAAGATTACCTTAATTTGTATAAAAAACTGGGGGTACAAATCGTGCACTTGTGCACATACTCCCTGCTGATCAGATTTCGTTAAAAATAAAACATATTCCAAATGAGAAGACAAATAGCAGGATTTCCTTTAAAATAACTTGGTATGTTAACTCCTACCCAGTTCTTTGAACATTTGTCTTTGAACATGTTCTAAAAATAAACATTAATATTTCCAAATAAAGATACTGCAAGCCTTTGTATTAGTAACATTCAACACAAAACTTAAGAGGAATTTACCTCTGTGAAAGCATCACACTGAAAAATGCTAATTTATTAAAAACACTTGACTTTGGGTTTTGTTGCGGTTTTTTACTATTTTTTTTAAATTGAAGTGTCAGTTAATACTAAGAATCCTTTCTAATACATCTGCAACATTTTACACGTAATTAACCAAACCATCTGGCAGACCCTCTAGTAGATGGGTCCAGACTGTGGCTAGTACTTTTCTGCTGTTATACCACAAGGTTTACTTTTACTCATGCTATTCCATTCTTCAGTATATATTCTTTTAGCCAATAAACCAAGCCAGAAGTGAAAAAAAAGACAGGAAAAAAGAAAAATATTTCATGTGGTAGTTCTTCAACTCATTGAATTAAAGGTCCAGATTTGGGGAATTAAAAAAAAACAAAACACCAACAAACCCACAAAAAACCCCCACAACCAAAGAGGTGTTCAGCACCAGAGAAATAAGTAAAGGAGTAATATTTAAAGATTTATGAAATGGAAAAAACATCTAGTGTTTCAAAACAGAATGAGTGCCTATAGTTAAGTGCCCATCACAGTACCTCACATCAGCACACTGAACTTGCTTCCTTTGCAATTTGAGAAGGTTTTCTGTTGTTTATTTTTAAACCTGGTGAAAATTATAAGGCAAATAAATATCCACCTCAATAGCATTTAATGTGTTTGGAAGTCTAAGAGTTTAAGTTTGTCTAGGTTTGGTGGGGGTGTGTGTTTGGTTTTGTTGTTTTTTTTAGTAATAAACGGATAGATTATGAGAATTATCAGAAGAGAGGTGGGATGTAAAATTTCAATTAAAGGGAATCAGTCTTTTCTTTTAAACTTACATTCATCTTCTATTGTATATCTACTAATTCCAACACCAAAAAACCCCCAAGCATGTTATTTCTAATACATTCCCTATTGTTGTAAAAGTTTAAGCAATTAGAAATGATGTTTCCTACTTCCCTCGAGACACTCAGTCTAATACCTCTAAACACTAAACTATGTTCGGTTAATAATTCTAGATTTTACTTAATTTCATCCCATTAGTCCCATTATGGAACATCTTGAACTACTTCCCCAATCTTCCTGGTACTCAAACCTTCAAAGCTTTTATATCTGAATTACCTATTCTTTGCTCTCCGATACTTAGGACAAGGATGTATCTCTAAAAGCCATCTTCCAAAAGCTCTGGCTAGTTAGATTGACAAAGCTAGATGCTTCTTAAATAAGATGAACATTTTACAGCTTTAATCTAGTTAACAACTAGATGATTCATTGGTTTGTTTTGCATCTTTTTTTTTTCAAGTGGCTTAAAGCTGTGGTTTTCCTTTTTTATGTCAAAAGAAATGAGAACATGAAATGTGCAGAGTACTGGCATTAGCAGTGAGAAGCTTCAGCCTGAGAGGGAACCTCAAAGTTTGGTTTATGGCATTGCCCAAATAACCCAGATTTTTTTGGTTTGTTTTACAACTACAAGTCTGTACTTATAAACTGACTCAGATTAATTTCTGGCCATCACACAAGGTCAGCATAACAGGAAAAGAAAGACTCACTTTCTTTTTAATGTTATTTTTAATTAGAGACTTAGCATAATGTGGTTTTAGTGCTAGCAACACTGATACAGGCGACTTGCTTCTAATACAGATATACTCTTTTACTCGTATCCCAAACACCCTCCTACAATGATTTCAACTGATAAATTACAGCCTTTGGAGCTAAATCATTAAACCCTTAAGCTGCTCAGGGTCTTGTAGGCCATCTCCAACAAGCACACACGCAAGCATATTTAAGAAAAACGTTTCGATCTTTAAACAAAACTTCTAAAGCACAGGAGTTGTCTTTAAAACACAGCAAATGATACATAAACATTAGCAATATCATGACAGCCTTCCAAATGTTCAAGTTTACTGAACTGCCTTCTTGTGCCTCAAGCACAAGATACAGCCATCTAGATCACTCCGTCTTGCAGTTTCATTACAAAATGAAAATGGAAGGCTAAGATCTAACTACTCCTCATAGTTCTTGCACAGGTATACAGCTATTTAAGACGTCCAACAGTATGACCTGCTATTTTCTCTCCCCATCCTTCCCCATGACTCTATATACCAATACTCACTACCTCCAACCCCTCGTCAAGAAGCACTAGGATTTGTGCAGGTCATGTTCATTCACCACTGCAGCAGTCACCAGCCCGTTTCTTCCTTGTTGGAGCACAGTTAATTGTTTTTTTCTCAGATTTGCTGCAGTTTTCCTTAGCTGACTAATGTTTTGTTTGCTTGGTTGGTTTTTAGTTCTTGGATATAGGCATCCTGCCATCAACACATTCATGTTTCAGCCACTTCCTAGCAGGTTTACTAAGGCACACTCCCCTTACCAGGTACTACTCCCTTCCAACGTCGGTATTTTCTAATGACTGAGGAGAAGCAGCAACATCAGAGCAGGGTCTGGAGAAACTACGGTAAGACTCCTCCTTGACCTGCACCGAGAGGGGGGTGAAGGCAACCAGAAAGAGGGAATGGAAAGGATTGACTCTGACAACGTGATTCCAGCTGTCGTAAATACTGCCCATGCTTCCTGTAGACAGCATTTGATGAAAGGGTGCTTAACGTTTCTGTTACCTGCTCCATCAGCATCTTAACTGATGGCTTGTAAACTGTTTCTGCCCAACCTAAGGCCCTGTACTTCACACAACACTTTCATCTCCGAATCAGTTTGTCCTTGGTCAGAGTTCCAAAGCCACCACTTCTCTCTTTAGGCTGTGTGATAGTTTTCCAAATTTAAGTGGACAGTTTTCCACAAAGAAACTCACTGTTCAGTTCAAATCTGCCCATTTACTGGTGGGAAAATAAATAATTTTTTTTTTTTAAATGTATGTTCTAGGAAACATGCTTGGAAAACTTAGAGCACAGGCTGGCTTCTATGCAAGAAACTAGTGTCCAATAAGGACAACTTGGTGACTATCAAACTGGTTGGAGCTTTTTTTTTTCTATTTTAATTTTCATACACTCTTTATTTTAAAACAAACAAGCTCAGCTGTGATAATAGTACACTGCCTATGGAAAAATGGTTGCTGAATGTGCAAACCTTTCAAAATACCAGAGTTAGGGTTTTATTTTCCTTCAAGTACTATGAAACCTATACGGGAGGCTTCCATAAACTCTCATTTAGAATGTTTTACACTGAGTAATAGGAAATTACTGTATTTATTAAGTACAATTTTTTCCTCTCAAGTGCTGTTATAAGGTAATTACATTACTTCTGTATAGCACATAAAACAAAGACATTTGCTGTATCAGGAGAGTCACCTTTCCTAGTGTGCTTTACTAGACTAGACTTCAGTTGTTTTTCCAAAAATATTTACAGCTGATCTAAAAAGCATCTGTATGCTACACAAGTCCAAAGATGCACCTCTCTTCTCCACTCAAGTTTTTCTACATTGAGTTTGCATGTAGTACCATATAAAGCATCTTGCAATATGAAGGAAGGATAGTATGGTAGAATGAAGGGTCACTTCTCCAAAAAAAAGTTACTGGAAGGATTTATTAAAACCTAATAAAATATGTAATGGATTATTATCTGAAAAGCAAGTGGACCTGCAACATAGGGTTTCTTTTTGTTTTATTAAACTTCTAAAGCCTAAGGGGAAAATGTAAAATTTAAGAGAAAGATATAAACTGGACAGTTTGCTCACAAAAAAATATTGAAGGATGAAAACCTAAGAAGGTAGCAGCCTGGAGTCATCAGAGAAAACAAAAAAGTTCGTATTTGAAAAAACATTAATGTAATTGTCCCCCTATTCAGTCAGACCTAAAGCACAGTTGGGTCTGTGAGTATTCAAGAACAACTGAGAAGACAAGTTACTGGCCATACAAAAATAAAGACTACATGGCAGCCTGCTTGGTAATGGCTGTGACCCAATTTAAATCTACGTGGAGACTACAATAAAAGATACCTTGTTCTTCAATGACTGCTGTGCAACTTGGATGATGTTTTAGCATCATGTAAGTTTTGGGGTTTGTTTTGTTTGTTGTTTTTTTGTTTGTTTTTTTTTTTCCTTAAATAAAGTATGCTGGTTTCTGGATTTTGTTTTAAAATGCACAGCCAGAGAACACAATAGAAATGTATACAACCTTAAAAATCTACACTTGAATGCAAACCACAAGAAAAATGTGAACCACCATTGCTTTTTGCCAGTAGAACTTTCATTTATAGATCTCTACAACTATTTTCCAATATCCAAATCAATAGTCAATGCTCTAGCAAAGTATCTTTTTAGTGACCAACTTATTCATTATAAATCTTGCATAACTTATAAATACATTAGCTCATTAATTATAAATCTCTCCATGGCTGCTGATGCTGAAGGAGCAGAGAAGGTTGCTACCACTTGTGCTGTAATTCCTCCAATTAAAAAAAACAGAAGGTTTATCTGCAGTCACTGTCCTATGCTGCCTATTCAGTATTTCATTTCAAAAAAGTTTAAAAACAGCAATTTAAAGGCAAGTTTCTCAGCCTTGACTTCCACCGTCGCTCTGAGGGTTAAGGCCGACATCCCCATTGAGGCAGCCACCCCCAGGAGCAGAAGTACAGAGTGCTGCTACACGCTCTGCTTGGTCCTAAGGCTACGGAGAGGTGTGTGCTGCCTCACACTCGCTTCAGCAAACAGAAGCGAAGGTTTACAGCTCCTCACAGGTTCCAGCTCTGCAATTGCTGCACAATAGACCCAGCAATTAAATGTGTTGGGAAATGTGCTCTGCTTCCATTAAACTCCTCTCTAGTATCTATTAAACTTCAGAAGTATCCTGGCTTCTTTCCAGTCCCACTCCTGTTCTCTTTCATTCTCTCATTGACATTCAGTAGGATATTCATTCAATTTTCATGTTAATTGTTTTAATATTCTTAACTTATCTTCAAACCTTCAATTTCCGCTTGTTACATAGCCTCCTCCTCTTGTCCTCTTTTGTCTTTTCCTTCTTTCTTTTATCCAGCTTTTTTTCCTCTCTCATTACTCTGAGCTTTTTTCCTTCTCCATACAGTATTTCCTTCCACTCCCTATTTCTTGCCAGCTGGAAAAAGACACTTCTTTTTATCATCTCATTTTTTTTGTTCTTTTGTTTGCTTGCACAGATTAAAAAAGCAAGTCTGTTAGAGCTCAAAAGCATCTGTGGACCAAATCCAAACAGCAATATATTTTACATGTGCACACGCTTAACTTTTAGGAGATGCAAGGATATCTTAACAATAAAAAAACATTTTATTAACTAGGAATAACAGATCATATACACCAGCAAAAATACAAGCTTAACAGAAATGCTGAAGGCCATAAGCTCTCCCTGTTGACATATTATATCACTTCTCTGCTGCAGAAAGCTTTTCTAACACAATGTGAAAAGATAATGGCAAATTACTAAATTAGCATCACATCAAGCTTGGTGTTTCAACAGAAATATTTCGTTCAGCTTTCATCAAGTCCGCTTAAAGTTTCATGAGAATAAGAATAATCAAGATGATACAGCTGTCTCTTCAGTCTTAAATTTATAGTCTTGAGGGCACAGGCAGCCTGCGTGAACGTCCATCAGCTCGCTCAAAACTAGCAAGTCCCCAAAACAGCAGCAGAAACTCCAGCACAGGCCATAATGCCTACATGCAGTTCTGACAAGACAATACTCAACTTCCTCCAGTTATGGCTAAATTACTGCTTAGTATTCAAGATAGCTTAGGATTTTTTTCCAAAAGCTTTCTTCTGCATTTTTTTTTTTGACTGCAATGAAGCTGCACAGTACCAGGAATGTTTTCAGAAGTCCTAGTCCTGCAGGAATGTGAGCATATAGCTAAACCATCCATGTACTCTATTGATTTTTTTTTTTTACCAAACCATTTGAAATAGTGAAATCCTTCAAGCCCTCTCTTCCTCCCACCTCCCCCCCCTCAAAAAAAAAAGGAATTTCTTCCTTTTTTAATATTACATTTTTTTTTTTAAAAAGAAACTGATGGGAAAAATTAGCTTGAAGTTTTATGTTAAAATGGCCTGCCTCCCTCAAGTTTTAACTATGGGCTACTGCGGGCTTGGAAATATCTGCACACCACTGTTTTAATAAAATTCTGGTATATGTTACTACTAAAAAGCTATTTTGTAGTAACTGCTATCCTGGAATATAAATTCCTTCACAGGGTCTTCTTCAGCCTCCTGTCAGCCAAATCTGTGACTCCAGGCTTGAAACAGTGAGCTCTTCAACATGAGAAAATACCAGAATGGTAAGAAACTGAACAGTTAAACCATTTCAGACCTGCTTGCACCAGTGTGAAAGATGCTTGTCTAAAACTGTATGACTTTATCTTTTACAGGTCAGTTAAGCTGGCAAAAGCCATGACAAAAAAGAAACATTTTTTCTACTTCAGGTACTCCATCAAATAGCAGTGGTACCCTTGGTATTAGGAAAAAAAGGAATCAAAGCAATAGGTCACCAAGCTTTACTCTTTTACTGACATAATTTATCCTGCTAGAATTTGTTCCTGTGAGAGTGACGAGCTCTTTAGCCTATTTTTACATTTTACTTCTCTTTTAGATCCACCTCCTCAATGCAGAGGTTGTTCCTCATGATTCTCTCACCAGTTCAATAACATCCTGTTCATGACGAGAGCTTCCAATTCCTCACAGTTGGATGTTAGGCACATGCAAGGCTCAAATACAATAAGAAACTATTTCTGTGCAAAAACTAGATCAGTTTATTGCATGACAGGATGGGCAGAATGAAGTCCTCAACAATTCTTACAACAGTTCTTCTAGTTTTCCTCTCCCCATCCTCAAGAGAAATTCAACTACAAAGGGATTTTGTGGCTCTCATTGGCTTCACTACTGATTTTTAACCAGAAAATATGTAACAGATTTCTGAACTCTTAAGCATGGAAGCTCTAGATTTTTGTTGTTGTCTCCATGTGTTTCTTGTAGGTATTTTTCTGCTTTTTAGGATGTCTCCTATTCCTGGGTACACTCTGTGTTTATTTTTAGACCCCTGCAAAACTCCTCTGTATACTTTCCTACCTTTAACACCCATACTTTTTTGATTCAAACTTTTGTTTTCTTAAATAGAAGCATTAAGCAGTAAAACATATACAAATTGGGGAAGTATTAAATCATTTTACAACTGTTTTCTTCCTCATATTTTCATTTCACTTTCCTGCTTTGTGATTTGATTTTTTGTTAAATGAGTTTTTCAGACACACACAAACTCACTCCTATGGCCTCACTTTCTTACAGTAAAATACAAGATTTAAGAAATCTTTTTATACCCTAAGTAGTGGAAATCCTCAAGCTGGAAGATTAGAACAACTCGGGGGCCATCATGGATGCTGCCATGTTAAGTTCATTGGTCACAGTGTAGAAGAGTCCCATGGAAATATGTAAGGGGAAAGGAGGGGCAACCAGAGGCTAAATTCTCTGCCAAGGAAAGCCAGGGAACAGCAAGAAGGAGCATCAGCCCCTTCTCCTACAGCTTAGAAAGGGGTATACCAGGAGAAGAGGATTCACAGCAGCACCAAAGTTACAGTGAACACCAACCATCAAAACATTTTTTTATGACTGTTTTTGGTAAACAAGTTTGCAAAACCACTGAAGGAATCACGGAATCACAGAATCACAGAATGGTAGGGGTTGGAAGGGACCTCTGAAGATCATCTGGTCCAACCTCCCTGGCCAAGGCAGGATCACCTAAGGGCAGGTTGCACAGGAACACGTCCAGTCGGGTTTTGAAGGTCTCCAGAGAAGGAGACTCCACAACCCCTCTGGGCGGCCTGTTCCAGTGCTCCGTCACCCTCACAGTAAAGAAGTTTTCCCTCATGTTGAGATGGAACTTCCTGTGCTGCAGTTTATGCTTATTGCCCCTCGTCCTGTTACTGGTCACTACTGAGAAGAGACTGGCTCCATCCTCCTGATAGCCACCCTTCAGGTATTTATACTCATTGATAAGGTCCCCTCTGAGCCTTCTCTTCTCCAGACTAAACAGCCCCAGGTCTCTCAGCCTTTCCTTTCCTCATACGAGAGATGTTCCAGTCCCTTAATAATCTTCGTAGCCCTCCGTTGGACTCGCTCCAAAAGTTCCCTGTCTCTCTTGAACTGGGGAGCCCAGAAATGGACACAATACTCCAGGTGAGGCCTCACCAGCACAGAGTAGAGGTGGAGGATAACCTCTCTCGACCTGCTGGTCACACTCTTCTTAATGCACCCCAGGATACCACTGGCCCTCTTGGCCACCAGGGCACATTGCTGTCCCACGGATAACTTAGTATCTACCAGGACTCCAAGGTCCTTCTCCGTGGAGCTGCTTTCCAGGAGGTCAACCCCTAACCTGTACTGGTGCATGGGGTTGTTCCTCCCCAGGTGCAGAACTCTACACTTGCCCTTGTTAAATTTCATGAGGTTCCCCTCCGGCCAACTCTCCAGTCTGTCCAGATCAATGTGAAAGTCCACACAATGGGAAAGTCCACACAATCCATAACCAGTGCCTGTTTTCCTGCTGCAACAGAACAGCAATCCCAGAATGACAGAACCAAACATCATGGAGAGGAAAATGGTGCTTAGAGAGTTAATACAATCTGACAATTCCTTAAGGTACCATTTAATTACTGCATTAAAAAGCAATCACCATTTTCTATGTAAGCAAACCATTAATAGCCAGCTGCTTACTTATATTTGAAAAATGTCCTTTCATAGGAGAACAGTTATCTTGCATACCTGATAATTAAAAATTTAGTTATACTGGATTATTTTTAAAATATTGGATTTTGCAAATAGTTTACAAACCAGTCCTTTAACAACAGTGCCTTCATGTGCTTATTATAGGCATTTTCTTATTTTTAAAGCTTACAGTTGCAATTCTGTCCTCCTACACATCCACAAGCAAATTAGGTCAATTATAAGCTATTTGTAAAACCTCCTACATAGAAAGGAGTTTGAGATTTTAAAACATATGAAGTTTAAAATAAACAAAGTCAACCTACCAGTATCATAAACCTTGTGAACTGTCAAATTTTTATTCTAGCTTAATAAGGCATCCTAAAGTAGTAAGAGGCAAAATGTGAGAATGACTGTCCTTGGCCAGAGGTTGCATCCACATTGTGTTTAATAACACTTTATTATTACATAAGTTTCCCTAATTAAATTCTAAACTTACTTCTACATTTGGCATCTGTAACATCCTGTGGCAATGAGTTCCACTGTGTAATTATGTGGTGCATGAAAAAATGTTTATTTTAAACCTACTGGTGGATAAGAGCTAGAAGTCATCAAAACTGTGTTATAAGAAATGATGAATAATCATGCCCTCCCCATCTTCTTCATAGTATTAGCAGCTCTATATGCCTCTTGCATTTCTTCTGAACTCATTTCTTCTCCAAGCTGCAGAATCCTAACCATCCTGTTCAAATACAGGTATGTCTCCGTATATAACCTCGTTTACCCTTACTAAAAGAAAAGGCATCTGCAACTGTTTGTACTATTCCAGATTGGTCATTGATATCATGATGTTTGTACAGAACTATAACGCAACTTCAAGACCTCTTTTTTGAGTAGTAACAATTTAGACTGCCATGCATGTTAGTTAGCCAGATCTGCAAGCATTATTGTATAATATTGTACAGTAAATGCACTTGTCCTGTTATTAATTTGTTATCTTGTATTATCTTCCCACAACTATTCACGTTCACAGATTTGGGCGTCTTAATATCTTGAATGGTGTATGAGTACAAGCTGGTAATTTGCTGTTTAGCCCCTTTCACAGACTTACTAAAGCAGCAAAGATCTGCAAATAGATCCCTGTAGGAGTCTACTCTTGGCTTGTGATAACTGATCTTTTATTCTTATATTTTTTTTTTTTTTTTCCCAGTCTTAAAAAGTTATTAACATGAAAGGGCTTCTCTCCTACTTTTGTGACCATCTGGTTTCTTCAACAAACTTTGGCAGCAGCTGTCATGGAACTAGGATGGTTAGTTCACATGGGATATATAGTTCTAACATGCCCGTGAACTCACATCCAACTTACATTCTCCATGTACATGCTCATTTTTCATATTTATAAACACACATCTTCTCATTTTATTCTGTGACAGTTTTAATTAATTTTGATAAGAACAGAAATAAAATTTTCTGAGCTTTAGCTTCATGCAGATTATGCTACATTTCCAAATTCAGTGATTATGCATCCAGACTGTTGGGTGTACCCTGATTAGTCCAGGCAATTTGTTACTATTCATTTTAATCAGCTTGTTCTAAAAGTTCTTCCTCTAACACTTGAATTTGAAACAGACCTCAAGTCTCAAGTAAGCTCCAGTGTAGGAAGCTTCATATACCCTCCATAATTAACACAAACGCAAAAAAAAGTCTTTGTAAGATTTGCTGCTAAAGATTCATCTTCTGCTGGTGTTCTCACAACCTCTTCTTGATCCTTACTGGGCCTGCAGACTATTAGCTCTCTTGTTTCTGATGTACCTAACAAATTTCTCAAAGCTCTTTCTGTGCCTGTCTTCTGGATTTCACGCATAACTTACCAGTTTTGCATTCTTCTGTTTTCCACATTTGGTTACAATTTCTACTTTTTAAAGTCTCTCTCTACCTGTTACAGATTTCCCTCCTTTGCAGTTTAACAATACTGAGTTTGGGGTTTTTCTGCCCTTGTGATAGATAGCAGATATTTACTCTAACATTTAATATGGTAGCTCTTTAAAAGCTTTATCCTTTTAGCTGTTCCTTTTAACCCTTTCCTAACAAGCTTGCTCCCTTAGGTATAGTTTTCTTCATAACATGTTACTGCAATAGTAATATATTACATTTGTATACACTTGCTCTTAAAACAGTATGAAAATCTTACTCTCTCAGGTTACTCTTGTAGAGTAGCTCAACAGTAATTTAACCTTAATCTAGGTCTTGTGCAGTGCACATCTGTCAAGAGTTACTCCTCTTGTGAGCTGACAGCTTATCAGAAAAGACAATATATTTTTCTTCATTTCTACATTTACTGAGTCTTCATACACATAACAGAACCATGTAATAACAGGAAATGCTTCTTCCCTCAGCATCTTACTTCCTTTAGCACTTCACAGTCATTTTCCATCTTGTTTACATGGTCAACAGTCTAACCCTCGCTGTATTTTAATATATTTGCACACAAACTGTAAGTGTACTTTCTTACCTAGACATGCATAGCTTTGGCCATAAAACTTAACATATAATAACACATCTCCCAGGGTACAGTTTGCATTCTTATCTCTATATAAATGTTTGCTCTTATACTAACATCCTCCTGTACCGATTTTGAGATGCCAAATATATCAATACCTGGATTTCAAACAAGCATTCCAGCTCTCACACTCAATTTTTCACATTTCAGATTTTGTCCAGAAGCCCACCTACAACTTCTACAAGTCTAATTGTCTTTTTCTTATATTTTATAAAGAAAAGCAAGCAGTAAATACATACATGACGGTGTTAATCCCTGACAGTTGTTGAAACATCTGCAGACCACAACCCACAATTAAGGCTCTTCGAGTTGGAGGGTATGTTAGCATTCTGCAGATCACAGGTCCAGCTTAAAAAAAAACAAAAAACAACAACAAAAGAATACGTAATAGTTCTTAAGTGATCGCTATCAAGACAACCTTCCCAGGCATAACAGGCTTTGCACCTTAGTTTCAAACAAACTTGGATTATTTCAATTATTTTTTAACAACTTGACCATTTCAGTTCCACTTTTCTGCACTGTACTACAAAGATGATTTTCAGGAAGCCCAGGCAAAAAAAGGGAACAATTTTTGTACACAGTGTATACTACTGGTGAGAAATGTACAGCTCTCCTATATCGTATGGGGTTGCACTAGATGACCTTTAAAGGTCCCTTACAACCCAAACTGTTGTATAATTCTATACTAACAGATTGCACAGGTGCTGCAACTGAACATACACAAAGTTATCACAAAATATCATTGTTGTGTCCTTTCTAAAAGCTCCCACTGTTACTGAGAAGTTATCTCAGAAATGTCATTACTTACTGCTCAGATCTGGATCTTGCAGATAAAGCGGTCTCCCCAGTCCCCCAAAGCCAATTTCCAAAAACCAGTTGCAGGTGTGAGTACTTTGAAGGTATGAGATAGATCTATTTTGCACAGCACAGCTCCCTCCCAGCAGAGGGAGCATAAATTAATTAAATTTTTTCCATACCTTTCGTGGGAAAGGTATGAGGCTGTATTCAAAAAGCAGAAAACAGTTTCTCAATGAAAAGAAAACCAAAAATTTCGGGCAAACAGAGAAAGATTTCTTCTCTATTAATTATAGATTTTCCAAGTATCCTATTAAAAAAAAAAAGTAATACAGAAAGCTATATTATATCAGGCAAAAATTTAAAATACTTGACTCCATTACTTACTTGAATTTCTTTCTGCCCAGAGTAGTGTTTAGGGCAGAACATAGTCTGGTGAAAAATTCTATGTTTTATACACCTTATCACATCTGGAATACCCACTCAGAACACGTAATATGAATCACAATATGTGGAAGTAAAAATAGTTGCCAGGAAAAAAAAAAAAGACAGTGAAGAGGATCTACATTTTTGCATTTCCAAAGTCTTTCCTGAACATACAGAAAATACTAAACATATTGATTCAGTATAAAAACCTATGTGGGTCTATTAGTGAAGAACAATTTACATGCAAAGAGTTGTAATTTCTGAAAGCTGACAATCTGTGAACAGTTTCAAGAGTGGAACTCAAGAAGGGGATTTAGATAACATTTTCTTCACTGAAAGATAATCAAACCTGCCTAAGAAAAACGTATTTCATTAAAAAATTATGGTATTTCTAATCCATATCTCAATTGTATCATCACTTAACTTTGCTTCTCTATTATTAACAGCAGAATGCAGTTCTGACATTTTCCATCTGGTTTCCCAGTAACGTTAACATTCAGACAGTACACAGTCCCACCTGTCCTGCCATATAGCCACATCGCTACCTTCAAAACATCTCTATTTGACTGTCAGATAAATAGAGCCAATCTATGTACCTAGTAAGACATTCTCAAGCAAGACACATGACATCAATGGGTAGACAAGTGTATCAAAGGGTTCAGTAGTCAAAGTGGCATTTCCTTGCTGGAAAAACAACAAAACCAGCACTCTCTGTTAGCTAGGAGCAGTCTGGAGCTCAGACATACTCTTGGATTTCTCCTCAACTCCAAGCTTCACCATGAACTTTACTTCACAAACAACAGCCCTCAGGTTTTCATACTCAGCATCACACCTGAGCACGGAGGCTTTGGCATTAAAAACCTTTATCTGGCAACTGATTCTGCAGCATTTGCCTTGAACCCAGGCTGCTGAATGCCTATTAGATATCTTCCATTCTTCATAAACTTCCTATAAAGTCCTTAAGGAGTTCAAAATCCATCTTTGTCTTCAAAGGACCTCACAACCAACCTAAATCTTAAAGTCCACCATCAATGACCGACTACGCTCACCAAGTAAGCTGAAACTCTGCAGTAGGGACTCTTAGGAAAGGAAACAGAAATGGCCTAAGGAACTGATGCAAAGTCTTTAACAATTCCTGATCCACTCAGCTATTTGATGAAAGTTATATAAAAATCTTCACAATATGGCATTGTGCAAAACAATTGGAAAGAAGTCATTAAAATGAATAGCTAGAAATTAAAGCAGCTGCTCCGAGACAATAGCTTGCAACTCAGAGGGAGTCGTGTACTCACAACAAAACTTCATCACACAAATCAGTCTGTACGCCCAAACTGGGGCCCTGCAGAAAGTTTCAGACCACATAGTAAAGTTTAGACCTTTACTTTACAACTTCAGACTTTTAGAGCACCCAGTCAGCTAAATTCAGTTAAGTATTTGTAATTTTTCAGACTTCTGATTAATTGTATTAGAAAAATGATGCTAAAAATCATCACACTGGCTCGTCAGAGATTTAAAAGTTCCGCTCCAAATCTGTACCATGACAACCGCACATATCAATAGGCAAAAACAAAATTAAAGGATTTCCTTTTATAAAATTCACAGCCTTCAGGTTTACAAACCAATAAATGGCATGAAAGAAATACAAGAAACTGTTAATCTCTATATTAAATGAGCTTTACAAACTCCACTAAAAACCCAAAGGACTCTGGCTGCGAGAGGGTTGTTTCTAAAACAGAAAATGAGTGTGAAACTTTTTATTAAAATTATCTAGCCCTAAAACTAACTATACTATTTTTACATTTTCCTGTCTTCAATTCTGCCATCTATCTTCTGTCATGTTCATATATTACAGCCTTAAAACTAAACAACTCTAGGAAAAACATAGTTTTTAACAATAGAGAATGGGTCTAAAGTAAAAAATGAAAAGCAAAACAAGTTTTCAGACTTAAATACATTTTTCTTCTGAAAATATGTATTCTGAAAACTGAAATTGTACTTTGACTTTCTGCTAACCATTATATCTGCTGTTGTTACAATAGAGTAAAATAGCACAAAACAATAAAATCATTATATCTTTAAAAGGGGAGCAACTTAATTGCCTACAGAAGTAGAGAGAAACAGAAAATGCAAAAAATACATCACAAAAAATTAAACATTTGGCAATTTTTACAATGGAAAAAATATTTTTTATTGTTCGGTATTTTTTGTTCATTATACTTCTGCCTTAATTGCTGTTGTTTTCTCTTCAGCTAGGAGTTTTAGAAACATTCCTGCATTTGAACTTGAGAAACCAGAGAGATGAGTGTTTTCCTCCTTTTAATCTATGAATAAAAACTAAGTTGAAAGGATGAGACCTCCTAATGTCACAATTCATTTAATGAGACTAGATTTGGCTGGACTTTTTGTGCTGTGGTGTCACAATTACTTTATCTGAAGTAAAGTTCCTTAATGCATATATTTACAAGGGTTCAAAATATGCTACAGTAAGGGGCAGCTGAAGCTTGCTCGAATGAGAGTGCAAAATGGCAGCAATAGATAAAGAGCAATGGAAAAATAAGGATACTGCTGTTGTAAAAGGTGACATTACATGAAGTGGTGATACATGAAGTGGATTGCTGTGGTCTAACTGGCTTTTTCTTAGCCTGGTCTGAACTGTCTACCTAACTAGACATTCATCCTTATAAGCAAAAGGCAAAAGTAGAATTTGGAAGTTTGGCTTCACATCCAAAAAAACCTTATTAGCTTACACTGACCTAAACAGCAGGGGAAGAGCTGTTCTTGTCAAAGCATTACTTCTGGAAAGCGAGTGATGCTTTCCAAATGTTACATTTTATGAGTGGTTATATGAAACCTTTAACACCAGCCTCCTCCATTTTAGCTGCTGTTCTTATTACTGGGCATAACCCACAAGTAAGTTAGGTTTAGAAATTGTGAATCACCTGGTAAGGCATTTTGATTTTCCTCTGTAAGTAAAATGGATTGTATGGCAATCAGAGTGAGAGAAGGGGTTAAAGGAGTCTTAGCAGTTAATTAGTAGATGAAGCTTGAAATCTTGTTAGCTATTGTGTGAAGTAGTTAAAGCAGGAGAACTGTAGTTCCTCCCAAAGACAGGTCCTGATAAACTGAAAGGAGCAAGAAGATTTGTGGCTCCTCACAAGGACAGTCCCTGATAAGAATTAAGAACTTACCACAAGAAACTAGCTAAAACTGACCCTGAGGTTTGGATAGAAGCCAAAAAACAACGGAGCCTGCGCAAAGGCAAAAGGTTACTAGCGGTGATGAAGAGGAACCACCGGCCTTCATCCCCACGACCCCCGACGACCACCACCAGGAGGCAACACGCAAGCGCAGATGGGAGGAGAACTCATTTTAATACGAAGCGGGGATAGATCATGCATATGTATAGGTATATTGCTAAACTTTATGTATATGCAACACTTTGCTGTATATATTTGAAGTAAGCGCCGCGTTGGGCGCGCACGGTTTTGGTGGGACTACCCCCCCCGTGCTGCCCAGCGCTGAATAAACATACCTACTTTACAATCTTATAGATTGTGGAGTCTGTTTTCCGCACGTCAAAAGGAGCTCATGTGTGATCACTGCCAACTAAAAGATACAGACTTCTCAAAAACAACAAAACAAAAAAAAACCAGTTCTAAGAGGAGTTTAAATAATGAAAGCTAAAAAGCAAAAGATTGAGTATTAATGGTATCTCAGCATCTCTTTCTGAAAATGTATTGCATACACTTCCACAGGAATAAAAATATTGTAGATAGACATAAAGCCAACCTAAAAATCCCCCAGCAAATGCTGGTAGACATCCGGTGCCTGGAAACCTTGTGAGTCCCCACCCCTCAAACTATTAGTACAATACTTGGAAAAATTTCACAGCCAGGAAATGGTTAGAGATCGGGCTCTGCCAAAGTCATTTGCAGGTTGAAACATTCTTTTGCCAGCTAATCTAGGTGACAGCTTTTTTTTTTTTACAGTATAGCTCCCCATCAGCCAAGAATGGGAAAAGACTGTCACCTTGCCTAATAACTGAGTCTTAGTATTTCAGTTTTCTACAGCAAATACATCCAATGGGATAACAAAAGAGCCTGCTCTAAAAGCAAATACAAGTTAATTAGACACAACCATTTTGATTCTAGAGAGTAAAGTAGTGCAAGGAGTTTTCCACGCTTACTTAAACTGAAGGAGGTTTTTTGTTTGCTCAGGAAACCTAGATTTCAAATAAATGGTCCCTCCAAATGATCTTTTTAATCCACACACTGAGAACAGAAACACTAAGAATAAAGATTTGGTTTGTTTTATTTTGACAGCAAGTTGGGATGGTCTTTTGGGAATCCTGAAAACAAAGGTATTTTCTTTTATCTGTAAAACAAACAAACAAAATCTTTCCCTTGATACCACATTCTTTGATATAAAGCTTTGGTGACGGAAAATCTATACAACTGAGTACTTGCACAAAGGCAGCAGCAGTTAAGAATACCTTTGAATGGGACAAGAAGTAGTGGCAAGTAGGGAAGCAAAAAAAGGAGTGCATTTTGGCTCTGTATGACATGTTTGTTATAGAAAACAGGAACTATTGTAACGAAGACCTTTAAAACTGGAGAAACCATGACGAAACAGATAACAAACAGAGAAGAATGGCTATATACATGGTACCAGCGGGAGCTGAGAGAAACGGCCACAATGACCAACATGGGTGGAAGAGGGACCCCAGTGCGGTACTGTCAGACCTGAGGAGTGGGGCAATGAGAGAGCGGCAGGTTTACTTGTTTCTTTGATAGGAAAACTGGGGTAGGGACAGAAAAAGCAAGGATCACATTGTGCTTTCCTTCTAGCTGTGGCGAGCACCTTAGAAACAAAGCAATACGTATTAAGGCAGACTTGTGCATACCTGCAGCCTGAGATGTGGTTTTAGAAAACAACATTTTTTTTCATGGTCTGCTCCAGAAGCAGTCTACATAGGAAACAGGAATGTGACCCTCACTTAAAGATGGAGAAAGCAGATGAGGAAAGAGAAGATGAGGTAGCTAGTGTTATGCAGGCACAACCAAAATAAGCCAAGTGTTGTAACAACCTGAAGAGCTTCCCACTCCACTCTCTCATCAAGCAATAAAGTGCAGTGCAGAGCATTTAGTAATCTGGAACTAGAAAGCTTTTTTCCTTTCTATTTAAGTTGTGGAAAGACTCTTAAAATTGCAGTCAGGGCAGTTTCAAGAGTCCTTTTTGTGTGTGTGGGTGGTGGTGGTGCCCTTGTTTTTAAATTAAAAGAGCAACAAAAAAGCTGATGACTCAGAGTTCCCTCCAACCCAGTCAGTAAACTACTCTCAAGCTGATCTTCCCAGCTGTTACTGTATTAACACCTGTATAGATATTGTATTTTATTTCCTGGGAAACACATTTGAAGCCTTACATTTTTAGCAATTTTTTTCTGCCAAAAATCTTACTTCAGCAATATTTTTTTTTCCCCTCTATCCCTTTTTGTTTCCAATTGAAATTCCCCTCTTCCTGCCCTAAGCCACTGGTTTAACAGTGAAAATGGATTTCTACCCCTTGCCCTCCAAAAGAATGAGACACAGGAACACATTTCCAGTAGGAAGGGGGGAAAAAAGGGAAATTTAATAGAACTGAAAAATGAGTCTGGAGGTAAATGAAAGTCTCCATGGAAACTTTTGGGTACAATCTGTTGCATGTTCACTGTTTGTTTGGGGTTTTTTCCTTTATTAAAGGCACATTTAGCTTAGACCATCCTCTTAAAGTTTTACAAGAGCAATTTTCTAGGAGGCCTGAAAAACTCCTCTCACTTTTGAAAATTCAGATGGCATTAGCATGAGCGCTTCATTAAAAATAAAAGTACAGAAAAAAATTAAATTAGAGATGAGGTCCACATTCAAACAGATTTTTAAAACCAGTTTTGAAATCAGTATCATTTTAGCACAGGTCAGTTGGGTTCCAAAACTACCAGACAGGAGAAAAATTTAAAAAGTCACTGTAGGTTAAAGCCAAAGTACTTTAAGTCTGGCTTCCTAACAACAAGATAGCACCATCAATGCGCGTATAAATGACAGACAGCACAGCAGACTAGTTTAAAGCTAAAAATGATAAGTCTTAAGAAGCTCTTCAGCTTTTTTTTTTTTTTTAGATGAAGCATTTAAACTTGAGCACAAAGTTGAGTACCACTAAAGACAGAAGGACAGACACACACTTAAACATTTTACTGAACTGCAGCCTAAAATCATACCTTACCTAAAAGTACTACCTAAATTACTACAGTTTAGTATTAACTCATCTTCCATGAGAAACATAAAGGGCTCTAAGACAGCATGTTTTTCAGCAGAGAAGGCCAACCACATCCTGGGAGGAAGAGCAGGAGCATTGCCAGCAGGTCAAGGAAGCAGTTATTCCCCTCTACCCAGCATCTGCGAGACCTACAGCTCGAGCAGCACTGCATGAGTCTGGAGGATGACCACCGAGGTGGATGGGGCTGGAGCATGTGACATACGAGGAGATGCTAAAACAACTGGGATTCCTCAGCTTTCAAAGAGAAGGTAAAGGGAAAAGCCTCTACTGTCTACAGCTTTCTAGCAGAGGGCCAAAGAGAAGACGGACCCAGGCTCCTCAAAGGTATGCAGGGGCAGGGAAAAAAGGCAACAGACAAGTTGGAATGCAGAAAATTTGTACCAGATGTGAAGTCTGTTTCTTTTGTACCATGGAAGTGGTCAGACACAGAAACAGATACGCAGACAGGTCATGGTCACAACTTCACTGAAGGTACTTATAGGTACAGGTAGTAATAATGAAAAAGTAAGTTTGGTACTTCACGGTAGTAAAAAAAAAAAAATCAAACTGAATATTAGGAATTCACAGGCTTCATGACACTATTTGACAGTGCACTTCATTCTACTTCTATTAAAATCTTACTGGCTTTCCTATATGTATTACTAGTACTGTTTTCACAGTTATCTTAAGCAACAGCCACTGAAAAGCATCCCTACGTACAGATCCTGTAAAACTCAGCCACCTCCATACAGCCAACAGCAGATCCACCCCTTTTTGGAATTTCAGTCCTAGGCTTCATTAATCAAGAACCTGTCAGTCACCCTAGGCTGACAGCTTTTATCCTGAATTTATAACCTCTGCAGAGAATACAGATCAATATTGAAATCAGTAAGTGTAAAATACTCAATTGACAACTCCCATAACTGGTATTAAATATGGCATAGCAATAAGGAAGACCTTATTTCAGCCTTTCAATATATGAAGAGGGCTGGTAAGATATATGAGGGGAGACTTTCTACCAGGGTCTGTAGTGACAGGACAAGAAGTAATGGTTTTAAACTAAAAGAGAGTAGATTCGATTGGATATGAGGAAGAAATTCTTTACTACGAGAGTGTGAGACACTGGAACAGGTTGCTCAGAGAAGTTGTGGATACCCCATCCCTGGAAGTGGTCAATGTCAGGTTGGACGGGGCTTTGAGCAACCTGATCTAGTGAAAGATGTCCCTGCCCATGGCAGGGGGGTTGGACTGGATGATCATTAAAGGTCCCTTTCAACCCAAACTGTTCTATCATTGCCAAGAGCTGTACGCAGTTCTGGTCCCTTTTGCTTTCTCACCCCCATCTCAAAAAAAGGAGTATGGTAAAAATGGGGAAAGACTGAGAAAAAAGCAAAAATAATCATCACATTAATGGAACAGTTCCAACATACAGCAGTAGCAGTACTTTTTTTTTTACTAGGCCTCTGGGTACTAAAATGCATATACAATTATACCATACTAGCATACTTATGTCTGGATTCACAACAAGCTAATATTAACGGTGTTTAGTGTGGTTCTGCCTTCATTAGTATAGCATGCCTCTGCTTTAGCTACAGATGAAAGCAACAAATCAAGTACACTATCCTTCAAGCTGGAGGAAAAAAAGATAAGGAGCTGGGAATACAACAAAAGTTTCATAAAATCAGAAGTGGCTCAACTAAGGTGAGCAGAGAACATGGTTGTTTCATGGTAAGACAGAAAAAGGCCCATATAAAATGCCAGATGAAAACCAAAGGCATAGTTACGATCCACCACGTGTTGGCCACTATCAAGACAGAATGGTGGTGAGATAGACTGTCTTGACACAGCATGGCCATTTTTCCCAAAGTGCAAAAAATCCACAGTGCAGTGGACATATGGTTCTTGTCTGTGGTCCAGAAGACAGAAACAAAGGGCCAAATTTTTGCTACTGCAGATTATATCTTCCTGGAGCAGCAATTCCAAATCAACCACCTGGTTAATTAAGTATTATCACTGGTTGAACTAGCAATAATTTACAATATAAAAATGCAGAGAACAGACAATAATCTCTTCGGTTATGATCCTAAGAAATGTTTTTATCATGAGAACTGAAGATTATAAAAAGCTGCTGTTCATCCGTTTTCAAATCTTCAAATTTCTGGAGGATTCACATACAGCCTATGTGAGTTTTTATGTCTAAAACTCCAGCCACTCTATAGTTTCAGACATAACAAAGTACTTCACAATAAAGTATGATTCTTCACAATTTTGCATCTGATATAATTATTAGCATCAAAACAGAGCCAGCATGGAAGCAAGTTTACTTCTATTTGCACAAAGAAGACAGCCTATAGGAAAATCAGATTAGTCACCTCCTTTGATTTATTTTATTATGCTGTCAGTGCTAGCGAATTCCTCCAGCAAGATGCACAGACTGTTTTTAATGTACCTTCACCATGAAGTAAGTCTTACTGGTTTCAAAGAATCAGGGAGACTGCCTCTGCATAAACTTCAGACAGTTCCTCAAGAGTAATTCTTGCTAGTGTCAGCAAGACTGACGGTAAGTAGCTGGATCTATGTACAATTGTTCATAAAGCTGAAATATTTTTTGCCTGTTGATTAATAGGAAAACATACCATGGCCCTTGCTTTCATTAAATCATTTTTTTAAAAACTAATCTCCAAACCTGACACACCAATGTCGTGGTGAACAAAGGTTCCTAGACAAAACAGAATTAAAAAAAAACCAAAACAAAAAAAACACACTATAATGCTGCGCAAAACAGCAGAGAAAAGGCATCTTCCTGCATCATGATGCTGGTTTTAGGGAAAATAGAATTAGTACTCCATAATGGACAGTTCAAGGTCTCTCATATACTATGGAATACATTTAATCTGCAAGCTGCTTGCCTTAACACC
>NW_010549183.1:0-2084 GCF_000687285.1 Phaethon lepturus | reverse complement strand
CTTCCGATCATTTTCAGCATAATGAAGACAGAATGGTATTGCCTAAATGCCATGTTTATTAGCAGTTTATTTATAAATATAAAGTATTTTTAAAGGCAATTCTTTAAAAAGCTGTTGAAAATCCAGTAGAGCGTAAGATAATTCTTGATCTCTTTTCCCCCAGTTGAGTATGCACTACAAGATAGAAGCATACAGGACAAGGATCTTCTCATTGCTTCTGTGCAACTTCACAGATCTAGCAGATAGGAAGGAAGATCATAAAGATTGTATTACAGTATTACATTATTTAGAGACCTAAGGCCCATTTTTCAAAAAGATACAGGAATTCTGAGAGATTTCCTCACGAATTTCAGTAAGATTTTTATGCTGATTTTATACGCTCATCAAGTTAACCCACCACCTAAAAGAGAGGACAATATCCAAATGACAGACATCATTCAGAAAACACTAACCTGGGTGTGTATATATATATATTTTATATATATAAAAGCTGGTATGTATGATGCATCTCAGTCTCCTCTTGTACTCCCCTACTGAACTCCATCTGCTTTAAAATTTTAAATAGAAATTTTTAAGTTTTGGACAGACATCATGTTTTTAACCTGTGTTTCTTATGCAGCAGCTTACAGCTGGTCCTAATTAGAGAAGGCAGCCCCAATAACCCAAGGAAAATGGAACCATTAAAAGCAGAGCCAAGCCCCACCAGAGCTGCCATTTTGAAGGGGCACATTTCCACTCCATCACCACGTTTGACCATATTCAAATCCAAGCATTTAAGTGATCAGTCATCTCTCAGACACCTGCAGTGATCTGAGCCACTTCAATGTCAACAGACAGACATTTCTTTCTTTGGCAAAAGATACTAACAAGCATGTTAAAATACCACTTCTAAATATGTTGCAAGAGGATTATTCTCAGAATAAAAAGGTTCTCTCAGAATAAAAAGGGAGCATCAGGATTTATTGAGTATTAAGTGTAAAAGCAAACACGTTTCAATGTGGTAGTGAGAAGAAGCACAGCAAGCTTTGGCCTGCAAGCCAGTGAGAACAAATGTGAGACTCACAGGAAAAACGGCAATGTTTCCAAAAAAATTTACAGACATTTTGATGTAACTATCAAGGAGTCACACTGTTACACCCTCCCTAGAATATGTATGAAGATCAACCGATCTCCAAATACACCCTGGGCAAGGACAGGTCAGAGCTTGTACTCAAAAAAATCCCACTACTAAATTCTTCTGAAGGAAGAATGTACACATCTGCTTCACTCACAAAGGTGATCTGTGTCAGGAGCACAATGTTGGCTGTCTGCACAGACCATGATACGTTCTCATGTGAAAAGAAACACAGTCTATCACAGAGTAAGGTCTAATCTTTCCCAGAGAGGTACAAGGCACCAAGAAAGCCCCTGCACACCAAAAGATGAAGGGAAGGTTTTAGGTAACATTCACAGCATAGACTTTCATCGGCACATTGCTGTGCACCAGGATGCGAGGAGACAGGATTTCAGAGACACTGGTGTGCTGGCAGGAGGCCCTTGTGGGGCCTCTTGCTACATGCTACCAAAAATCCAGCGAGGTTTGGGAGTAGGGTTGTTTGAACTTGTTTTGTTTGGCAAGGGTTGATTTTCCCCGCCCCCCCATTATTCTGGTACAAGGACAGCACTGTCAAATCAGCAGCGTCCGTCCTACGACTGCGTTCTCAAGGCTGTACTTCCCATAGGAGCAAGCACGGCTGTCCCTCGCCCTTCCCACCACTGTCACCTGCTGGGTACCATGGGGCTTAGCACAGAGGTCCTGCCTGGGGGCAACAGCTAGGCTGCTGCAGACCCCCGAGGCCACATCAAGCACTGGGTACTGGTACAGGGCACAACTGTTTCTTTACCAGAAGGTCACCTAGGATAGACAGGTTTTGATTCACTTACCTACTATCTTAAGAAATGGCTCAGCCTACCCCGTGCACTTTGGTTTTCAGCTCTGGACAAGGGCAAAAAACCACTGTGCAACTCAAACTGCCCTGCAGCACTGAAGAACACGAGGGAACACGCCCTATAAATATATATATATATAAAAATATTTATATATA
>NW_010549182.1:10401-10612 GCF_000687285.1 Phaethon lepturus | reverse complement strand
GCCGCGGGGCTCGGCTTATAAAAGGGGGAGCGCGCACTCCTGTGCTGGGGCTGCTGATGGGCCGCTCCCTGCTTGCCCCGCTGGCCAGTAGTGCTGGGGACCTGCTGGCCAGGTAGGGCACTGTTTGTGCGGGCTCCTGCCAGGCCGGTCCTGGCACGGGGTGAAGGGGTCCCGCTGGCTGGCGGCCCGCGGGGTGGAGGGTGCCCCGCGG
>NW_010549182.1:9255-10353 GCF_000687285.1 Phaethon lepturus | reverse complement strand
CGCAGCTCGCTCGCCTGGTCCTGAATCAAAGCCAAAGCTGCCAGTGCTTGAAACGGTGTGGGCTCCGCGAGCGACGCTTCCCAAGCCCCGACCTGAGGGTACTTCAGGAAGAATAAATAGTGCTTGTGTAGTATTGCCTGAGAAGGGTGAGGCTGGAAAACTTGCCTTAAAATAACGTAGAAAGTCAGTCTCTTTCCTCCTGCAGCAGAGTAATTACCACTTTGTAAAGCTTTTAATTTTTTTAACATTGCATATAAATACTGCTGCTCAAGAGTTTGGAGGCAGGGATTTTAAATCTAATCCACATTTAACAAGGCTATTAAAGAAAATGTTTAAGCTGCCAGAATTTAACTGATTACAATATTTAATAAATCTTACCCGAAAAAAGATGTCTTTAAAAAAAGAAAAAAGCAGCAAGGAGCCAAGATCACATGGCTTTTATATATGCACTACTGAGAATGCGTTAATGGGAAATGGAAACCCAAAAGATGCAGTAATCCTGCCAAAAAGGCCCAAATGTATTATAAAAATGTTTAAAGCGCCATTTGAGTTTTTCTAATTAACTTGATAATGACACCAGCATCTTCTCTCTATCAGTCTCTTGGAAGATCAGATGCTTCTCGATTGTTAGAGCAACCTTAAGAGTGGCAGGAAAAGCAAGGGTTTTTTCCCTGTCCCCAGGAGGCGGGGGCATTGCTTTTGGAGCTCTCCTGTGGCTCTGGGGCGCGTGTGGCTGCAGCGTGTTTGGATCAGGGTGGAAATGTGCACCCAGGGAGGAGCTGGCCCCCGCGTCCGGAGGCCCCCGAGCGCGGGACGTGCCTTGCCTGCCCCGTGCCCAGCCTCAGCCAGGTCTATCTGCTGCCAGTCAGAAAAAGGCAACGGGCAAAAGCTGCTGCTTCCCAGGAGCCCTGGGCAGGGGCCAGCAGCGCCCGGCGCGGCTGCCTGGCTCCCTGAGGGGCTGCAGTGTGCCAGAGCTCTGCTGAGGCGGGCGTGCGACCGCCCTCCCCTCCTGCTCGGAAGTGCCTGCTGACGCCTGCCGCGGGACGGGGCGAGGAGCAGCGGGGGCACGTGCTCGCTTGGCAGGGAGCACCCAGCAGG
>NW_010549182.1:6113-9224 GCF_000687285.1 Phaethon lepturus | reverse complement strand
CTGCCCCGGGCGGTGCAGGAAAGGGGAGTCAGGCTGCTGGCACAGAGGTGCCAGTGGAAAGCATCCTGGCGTGAAGCCGTACGTTGCCCAGCCAGTCTCAGAGCTTCTGACAGCACTCCCGAGCCCGGTCCCTGGGCGCGCAGGGGTCTCTGCACAGGGATCCAGCTCCTCGCCTCCTCTTGCTCTGCAACACACCCAGTCAGAGGTTTTTGCTGGTTTTAAGACATGAGTATCTTTTAAATCCTTTGGAAGAGATAGGCAAATGAGGGCACCTGCCTGGGCTCCTGGCAGATGCTCAGCCTGTGTTTGGATGGGTGTCTGTCTGCAGCGCCTGTTTCTGCAGGCACAACAGGAGGAAGGGCTGTGTATGCGGCCAGAGGGATGCTGGTGTGAACTGGGAGCAAAGGCAGCTGAGCTTTGGGATCAGCCTTTACTGGAGCTATCTGGGAGCGATTGCGTGGTGAGTGCGATGCCTGTAACATCACCTGTGGCTCATGGTACAAGTCCCAGGGGATCTGCCAAAGGAGCAGGACTCTGCCAGGCAGCCCCATGTAAGCTGGAGCTTCTTGTCCCTTTTCTGCAGGTCCTGTCCTGTTCTCACAGAGAGCACAGCATTCTTCCGGGGCAGGTATAGACTTTGACAGAGCATCAGTCTCAGCAAGTGAGTGGGGGCAAGGGGAACCGGGTGTCTGCAGGGAGGTGTCAGCCCCATCATGTTCTTCAAGCACAAAGGCATGCAAACAGGCTCCAGTGGTAGGTGCAGGAGGGGACCCTTGTTGGAGCTCTCGCTGTGGCAAGCCAGCTTCTGCTCTTGGTGCTGAAGCTGCTCTGAAAATGGGGGAAGGCATCCCAGTGAATGAGCAGAGATTTTGAGATGGCATTTCTGTTGACTGAGTCAGAGAATGCCCCCAAACTGCAGTGTATATTCTGTAGGAGATAGTAACTGTGGAAAATCTGAGGTCAAAGTAGAGCCGTATAATTTCATGGTTGAAGATTCTGGCCTGCAGCAGAAACCTGACCGATAAGGTGTTCGGTGTCATAGGGGAAATGTGCTGAACACATTTGGGGCAGCGGCAGAGCCCCACACACGCGGGTGTGTGTCCTGAGCTCTGGGAGCGGCAGGAGCTGGGAGCGGTGGGGCCAGACCTGCCGGTACTGCCTGGAGAAATGCTATGGGGGGCTCACAGCTCTCTGCGTTTTGGCTGGCACATGCGGGGTGCCTGCCTCTCCTGACGCCAGCACCTGAGGAGTTCTGCTCTTGCTCCCAGCCTGGGCAGAAAAGGATGGTGCTGAAGCAGTACCAAATCTCCAAACGTCCACCGAAATGGACCTGAAGTCATGAGCTGACTTCCAGGGCTGCTGCTGCCATTTGCTTCTCTTTGCTAATCGGGTCCGGACGTTGCTTTTCAACAGCAGGTGTCTTCTTGAGCCTTTCAACTGTTTTGTTCCCTTGTTCCCTCTCTGCAACTTTCACGCCTCCTCACAGCATGGGAGGGGAACAGATGTGATATTCCTGCCACATCCCCCCAAAGCTGCATGAAGGAGTCCTCCTCCCTGCTCCTAATTGGCACCTCTGCACATCTGCCCATTTGGCCACCACCTCGTGCTGGGACCTTACGCTGTGTTGCTTTTCAGTGCATCTCGAGGGCTTCCAAGCGCAGTGAGTGCTGTACAGGCGGCAGCTCCCGCAGGAGCCGGCCCTGTGCTGGCTCCCGGTGCACAGGTCCCACGCGGCAGGGCTGCCTGGAGCCTCTGTTGGTGACTCGGGTCAGCAGCATCCGACCTGTGCTCGTCCCCGAGAGGCAACTCCTTGATGGGGATTCCTCGTTGACAGACGCTTCAGCTGCTGCTTAATCCACTTAGCACGGGCTCTGTTGTGGAGCGCGATTTTTCGCTCAGAATGGCATGTGATACGGTGCCAAACGCCTCACAGAAGCATGTTACATCAGTGTAATTGCCTTAACCAGCTCAACCTGTGATCTTGCCGAAGGAGGAGGTGGGATTGTTTGACAAGGCCTGTTTTCCATTGCTCCATGCCAGCTGGACTTACCCCTGCCTGGTAAATTTGTATAGGTCCCCCCATGAGCTGTCCTCTTGTTTTCCCTTGAGGCTGCAGTCACTCCCCAGGGGTGTCTCTGCAGCTTCCCCGTGGGTAACTCTTCTCTTCAGCCTTTCTAAATACCATGCTTCTCATTTGTCTCCCTGTAGTTTTCCGGATCACTGCAATTACCCCCAGCTCCAAGCCTGACTAGAAATGAACAATGGGCCGGACACTTTTTCATTCTGCCTCTTCCCAGGTTTCAGGCATCCGCATTTTTCAGGCATGGGACACTGAGAATTGTTGTAGTCACTGTTGTGACATCCTCAGCCAGTCACTGGTTGAGAGCACAGTGACTCGTGTGTCACAAACGGGCACAAAGTTTCTGAGTGCAGAACAAACGCATTTGCTGAATACATGTGGAAGAGATACACAGAAATTGGAATCTTTGCTGTCCCTCTAGAAATAGGATCTGCTGTTGTTGGAATTTATTTTGCCACCAAAGGTCTGTAATCTCCTCTTTCATTACCCTGTCTAGTCTGCTTCTGAGAGCTCCTGACTTTGCCTGGACAGCTATTGCCTTCCTCCCATCTGTGTGGGTGCACCTGTACTCCCAGTTGCTTCCTCTGCTTCCCTGGGAGACAGCAGAAGCCTTTTAACAGAAGTTGTCATCTTCTGCCTCTCCTGTCACCTGCCGGCTGCTCGAGCGTGGCTGGGCCAGGGCAGGGAGGGTGAAGGGATGCGCATGGGGCACCAGACGTCCTCACCGCCCTGGCTGCGACGGCAGCAGCACATCGCTTGCGTACTTCAGCTATTTGCATAACGTGCCTACAGAACGTGATGGATGTGCCTGTAACAGAGGTGGGGCATGCCCGGTGCGTGGTCACAGCACTCCTTTACAAGTCTTTAGTGACAAGCGTTCAGACACATTCTTGTACTGTACAAATTGTCTAACGCTCGAAGCTGTCGGACACAAATTCATTAGCCAGGTATATTTTGAAGATATAATCTCACGACCCAGCAGTGCTGCCTGCAGTCTCTCTGACAGCAGTGACACCGGTTCCTCGGGACTC
>NW_010549182.1:5069-6082 GCF_000687285.1 Phaethon lepturus | reverse complement strand
AGCAGGGCCACCGGTCCCTCGGGCCTCTGCCGGCTGCTGTGCTGTCGCCACGGACCCCGCTCGCCTGCCTTGGGGCTCCTGCGCAGCAGCAGCCCCCCAGCCCGGTTCTGTTGTCTCGTGATAGGGTTTTATTTCTCTTTCTCCTCTAGCTCAGCAAGATTTGTTTTTCTCTGCCACATCTCTCAGCAGTGTTAATCTGCCTTATTAAAACTGAGATTTACTACTACTTAAAGTTTTAATTCAGAAGCTTTTTCTATAGATCTGTCTCCTTGCTGTGTTTGAGCACTTCAATCCTACAGCACACTGCCTGGCTTAGGGCTGTTGTGGGAAGACTTTGCAGGGCTGTGCACCCGTGCCTGGGGCTTGGGGCAGATTTGGTCCTAATCAGACTCTCCTTGCTCAGCATTTTGTTCCTCAAAGAGCAGCTTTGTGTGAGATGCACAGGCTGGCCTGGCTCCGCGTCGGGAAGGCTCTGCTGGCCAGGCAGCACCCAAGGGCTGGGTGTTTCTCCTGTGGCTCGGGTGGCACCTTTGCGTCTGCAGCCATGTGACAAGTGCCCCCAAAGAGAGCCCAGGAAAACGGGTTTGAGGCTGCAGCATTGTGGACTCAGTGTTGCTGTAGGCTTCAGGTGAGATGCACAGGCAGAGCAGGGTTAGCGCTGAAAGCAGCAGAGAAAATGACGGCTATTTATGAGCATCTGCTGCCTCTGGTCTAGGCAATGTAAAGAAGCTCTGACAGCACATGGCTGACTTGACAACCGTTGAGGTATTTGCCTAATGCAGCAATTCCATAGCTTCAGCGGAATTCATAAAATGTGCCTCGACAGATTCCCTGAATCATCGCAGCAGGATGCCTAACCCCTGTGGAGACCGGGAGCACAGGCGTTCCCCTTGCAATAATAATTGTATTTCTGAAGCGTGTCTCTCCTGCCACGCTGCACGGGGCCCGGCGGAGGTGGTTTCAAAAGCAAAATCTGTCGAGGAGCGTGCTGCACCCAGCGCCCGCCAAGCCCC
>NW_010549182.1:3591-4925 GCF_000687285.1 Phaethon lepturus | reverse complement strand
CCCGGGGGAGCGGGGGTCATCCCGGCTGCAGCCGGAGCTGT
Source organism: Phaethon lepturus (assembly GCF_000687285.1). Lineage (NCBI taxonomy): Eukaryota > Metazoa > Chordata > Aves > Phaethontiformes > Phaethontidae > Phaethon > Phaethon lepturus. The sequence continues at coordinate 4,884 of NW_010549182.1, read as the reverse complement.
GGGGGGACACCCGGCCCTGCGGCAGGCGCCTGTGTTCCCGGAGCAGGACGGTGCAGCGCAGGGTGACGGGAGGAGGGCAGGAGCTGCGGGGACCGTGGTCCTTGTGCGCCGGGACGGGGGTCCCTGCCTGGCACCCTGTCTCCTGCCCTCCCGCCAGAGCTGAGTGGGTCAGTGCCCTGAGGGAGCACACCGGGGACGTGCTGGCACGGGTGAGTACAACGCCTCTGCAACAAGCTCTCCTGCGCTGGCTGCTGCATCCCAGAGAAAAGCCCTGTTAACTGTTCCTCCTGGAGGAGAAATCAGACTTTTGAGACACCTGTGAAATGGAGTCATTTTGTGAAGTGTGGACGGTGAAGCTGCTGCGTCCTGTCTCTCCCTGCGCGGGCACCGATGCCCTGGAAGCAGCAAGTCATGGCATGAAAGGGTTTTTTTTGCTGGGGGTCAGCACATGTGTTGGGAAATGAATGGACCGTGTTCCTTTCGTGGGGATGGCAGAGGTCCCCTGCTGACGGCTCTCCTGTCGCTGCTGCGGGTTAATCATGTAGCAGCAGCACCTTGCTGCTCTGAGACAAAGAGTTGACTTCTGCTGAAAAACAGTAAAAGAACAATGGAAGAAAACATCTTTGACAACAGTAGGCAAAGAAAGAAAAACGTTATCAATTTTGCATTTTAAAAAACAAACAGTTTTTAACTGAGTTCTGATATCTGTTTGTGGAAAATGGCCATGGAAGCTGTTTCCTTGTTCTGAATTTTGCCTTGAATAAAATCAAGCAAATACTGCAGGAGGTTTAAAACCAAGCACCCTTTTCAAAACAGCAGAGTGTTTTTAAACCTCAGTGTCCCCTCCAGTGCTGCTGCCAGTGCAGGGGTGCTGGGGCACACGGCCGCTGCGGCCAGCGCAAGCTCTGCTCCCCGCCCGGGGAGCCGGTGCCTGGATGCGGGTCCTGCTCCCTCTGCCACCGCACTTCTGCACGCGGGGGAACGGCCGCGTGGCAAGCTCCGCGTCCAGACGGGCTCTGCAGGGCCGGCTTCTCCGCTGGGCTGAGCACCCCCAGGGGTTTCCCTGGCCCCCGATGCTGTGGGGGGAGCGGGGTGCTCCCCTCGCTGTGACACGGTCTGCAGGCTCTCCAGCCCCGCCGGACCTGGCAGTGAGCCATTGCCTCCTGGACCTCACCCGCGGCGTCCACTGTCTCAGCATTACCTCCTGGGGGGTTCCAAATCGCACGTGCCTGTGTTAAAGAGGCTTCCTGTATCGTACAGGGGATAGATATTTTGAAAAACAAGATATCGATG
>NW_010549182.1:0-3473 GCF_000687285.1 Phaethon lepturus | reverse complement strand
GCAAGTGTTGAGGCACTTTATTGGCTCGTTCACTTATTAGCGGACGTGGCTCCCTTCCTGCTGTTTGTGCTCAGAATGGATTTTTATCGCTTAATTCTCTGTAAGTGAAGTGCTAGCAAATTGTAAAATCCTATTGCTTAACATGTAACATTAAGTATTGAACTAGCAAAAGAATCAATTACAGGTTTGGTCACTGATTATCTTGACTTTTTATGGAATTTAACATCAAGTCTCATTATAATTCTGCTCTTTAATTCAGGAAATAAAGCATGTGTGGGGGGATAATGGCTGTGAGTGGCTCTGTTCCAGCACTCCTGCTGGTGGGATGCTCAGCACCGCGCTGCCGGGAGGACCTGCGGAGCCGGCGGCGGGGGAGTGACAGCCAAACTGAGCTGCGCATCGAGCCCTCTGGAGCCCGCTCCCCACGTCCCCATCAGGACAGGGCCAGCCCTGGGGCTCTTTGGGAGCCCCCAGCCCTGCAGGAGAGATGCCCGAGAGTCTGGCTCTCGGTCTCTCCGCCCTTGTTTTCTTGCCTGTGAAGGGACCAGGGGCTGGCTGCACCGTTGAGGACAGGGGCTGCTCGGTGAGCCTGATGCACCTTCACGCGTGTCCTTCCCGCTCGCTTCCGCGCAGGCTGGTGAGCGGCAGAGCTGCTGAGCGGGCACCTTCTTTGACGAGGGGCCTTGTGACCCACTCCCCGAGCACAGAGCGCATCCCGCCTTGCCAGCCCACGACATGGGCTTTGCAGTCAGACTTTGACTATCTCATTGCTACAAAAGCCTGGGTGCAAAGTAACTTACATTTGGCATCTGAGCCTCCTGCCTTGGGGAAAACAGGATGGAGATGGCTGCAAGTGGTTTGCAGGTGCCTTTGGCAAAGGGCTGAGCCAGGGCCGTGCGGCAGAAGACTCGAGCCTCAGTCAGATCACTGGAGTCGGTCAAGGACCTTAAAAAAGTCTGTCTGGCTTCTGGTAAAACATCAATGTAATGACTCAGGGCAAGTGAAATATGAGGAGGTATCTGAGCCCAAGTTAAAAATCCCAGCAGAAACATTTAAATCAATTGCAATCAGTGCCTGGTCTCTCCCAGAAAACCTCCGAGGAAGGAGGTGCAGGGAAGGCTGTGCTTTCCTCTGGGGGACAGGGTGTCGGTGCAGGGCCCCAGCAGACCCGACGGGGTGAGCCGCGCAGGGGTGTGGGTCAGCCTGCCTCTCCCTCCCTGGCGCTGCCTGTGACGGTGTGGAGGGAGGGCTGGCGCAGAGCTGCTTTCCCCCTCCTGCTTCTCCTCTCCAACTCGCGGCAGCGCTTGTCCTGTGCGTGGCTCTCGTGCCAGTGCCAGTCCCTGTAAAACCTCTCTGGGAAAAGAGCTGTGGACCGTAGCAGGGCACAGAGACTTTGCACCATCCTGGGGCTCCTCCTGCCTGCGCGGGTTGGGGTCCCATGGGGCTGAGCCCCCTCCCTCCCCTGCCCTGGTGCTGCGGGCTCAGTCTGCCCACAGCCTCTTGGCTCCCCTCACCAGTTGCTGCCTTTGCTGATGGACAAGTGCAATTGGATTTCCAAATTACACCAGCTCGGATTAGATCCAATACCCCTTTTCTCTAGCCAGACAACCCTTTAATTCCTTTTCTTTTGATTGTGTGGGGACCCTTCTGTGCATCTCAGACCCTTTGGCAGGAAATCTTTGCTGTGTGGAGGCTGCTGTGCGCTGCCACTGCAATAAACTGGAGACACGGAGCTCCAGCACAAATAGCGGAGACCCGTAAGTTCTCCCTTCCAGCACTGAGATTTCTGGAGGCTGCTTCTTGTCTGGCTGAGCTTATCCCTCTTCCAGGAGAAGCTCTGCTAGCATACTAATTTATAGCGTGCTTGAGCAGTCTCCCTACATCCTGAGCGAGGATGGTTTGGGAAATTAGTTTGTAGGAAATGCATCAAAAATCTGATGTCCTCAAGCAAGGCATCTGTTTTTCCAGCCGCCAAAAGGGCGGCTATAACTAACTGCAGCAACTCTGGGCTCGGCAGGGAGAGGCGGGAGGGACAGGTACTCTGCCTGGGCTCGGGGTGGAGGGAGTGCGGCGCTTGATCCCAGCGAGGGGGAGGTTTGGTCAGTGCCCGTGGTCTGTTGGCACTGGCAGCGTGCTGCCAGCCCGGGAGCCGCGTTACACTGTGCCTGTGCTGTGCTGGGCACGTTCCTGGTGCTGGCAAACAATAAATAATGATAATGATTATGAAAGCACTGTGCATGTGCCCCTAGGGCTCTGCAAAAAACTTTTACGTCAAAATCCAACCGGAACATTTTCCCCCTTGTCTAATTTACAAAATGTGCCCATAAACCAAATAATTTATCTGTCCAAGGGCAATTCTCTAGGTGTTTAATCAAAGATTGGTAGCTGCTGACTGTATCCCATCCCAGCAGGGAGTGAGGCCCAGTGGAATTCCCTGGGACTTTGCACAAATGCAGATGCGTTTTGCGTTTGTATATTCAAGTATCATTAAGTTACATGATATTTACTACTTGGGATTAAACTCTGGGACAGGTCTGGTCTTAGCCCCAGCCACGTCTCCTGACTTGCTCGTGACATCCCTGGGCTCTGGGCCTGGCTCAACTCACGATTTTCAGGAAAGGAACTGAGAGCAAGTGCTTCTCCCTGTCTCCAGGTTTGACTTTCGTATCATGGCTTTTCAATGTACTTAAATCTGCGTGGTGTTTAAAATTCAGCTATGTTTGCCAGAATTCAATTACCCCTGAAGATTACACAAAGATTATCAAAGTTGTAAACAGCAGAATATGCTCAGAGATCAATGAAGCGCAACAAAGACCATATTTAACAGGAGAAATAAAAGTAAGAGCATGCTGGCAAACTCTGACAGTGGAGCGTAATGTCGCATCATCACGCCGAAGGTTGGAAAGTAATTGAAATCTATGTTATAGCACAATATATCCCTGCACAGATTTGCAGTCATGGAACACAATTTCAGCTCTAATATCCAAGCAATTCATTTGGTTTAAGCAGACCCCGGCTCTGAGCTGTTCTTATTAAGCATCGGTGCGGAGCACCCGCACAGGTTGCACGGCAGCAGCGGTGCTGCTGCCCACATACATCCCCACGTCCCCTGCCCCGGGCACCCTCTCCTGGCAGCCTGCCAGCAGCAGAAACCCTTCACCGGAGGAAATTCAGGGTCTTAGAGGACAGGAGGATTATCCTTACTACAAGTTAAGTACCTTGCCGTGTTTGATTGGGGTATTTTTTGGTAGGAAGGTATTTTCAGCTCTGCAGCCATGCCCACCGGGCATCACCGGGGCAGGCGCCGGGTCGGAGGTGTGCCGGCTGGTGGGCACGTGTGGGCACGGCGGGTCCTGTGCGCGCAGGACTGCCCTGCTCCGGGGCAGCGCCCCATCCCGGGGGCAATACCCTGCCCTGGGACGCTGCCCTGCCCTGGCAGGGGAGCCGCTGCCTGCAAAGCTCGAGGTGGCTTG
>NW_010549181.1:3840-5057 GCF_000687285.1 Phaethon lepturus | reverse complement strand
CTCCCCACCTCTCTGCACTTTTGGGTTGACCCATGCCTTGCAAAGTGGGGTGCAATTCAGTAACTCATTTGGACTTAAAAAACAAAATCGAGTGCTTCTGACCCCAAAAACCTTTCTTTTTTTATTTTTAGATGTTTTTTTCAGATGGAAATTGACTCTTTTCCTGGTTTAGGGAGGATAAAAGTGCACTCAACCCTGCATCAGATTGTTTCACTTGACCCACGAGTAAATGCTTTTATTTCCTCTGACCTGGAAGGATTTCTTTTTCTTTCCATTTGGCGAGAAAAAGGAAAAAGCCAATTCTCGGTACAGGTCACTGCAAAACAACGTCTTGAGCTGGAGCTAGCTTTTCAGCCCAAGCACTGTGCCAAAACCCATCAACTCTTCCCACCACTCCCGAGTGCGCGCGCCGGTCCCTGGAGTGGCTCCCTTTTTCTTGCTGTAAAAAGCCTCGCTTTCCCCTGCCTTTCGCTGGGAGCAAAAGGCTGCGGAGCGGGAGGGAGAGCGGCCAAGGGCAGCTCGGTTTTGGATGAGCAGAGGCTGGAACGGTGCTTGTGCCTTGCTGGCTTTTCAGAGGGTGACTTAGCATCCACCCGCGGCGTGTTCCGTGCAAGCTAACCACCGCTTCGTCTCTGCAAAAGCCCATTTGAATTGAGTTTGGAGGAGATAGTGCATTTTAGTGCTGAGATATTCCTGTTTGTGGGAAGGAGGGTGAAGGGGGCCTGGGGCAGCAGTGCTGCTGGAGCATCCCTTGGGTGGGAAACGTGGTCAGCGCTGCCTTTTAGGCGAACCAGGGCCGTGCCCTGGGGTGGACGGGGCTTGGTGGAAGCTGCAAGGGTCTGTGCGCACCCTGCACCACCCCATCCTGCAGAAACAGGGGCTCAAGACGTTCTCCTGAGCACCTACTTGCATCCGAGCAAGTGCTCCCATCTCTGTTTCGGCTGCTTGGGTGTTGTTTCCAGCGTCAGCGGCACTGCTCCAAGCGCAGCACCCAAAGGAGAGGGAGAAGGGGTCCATCCCCCCCAGTCCTTGCGGGTGCTTCGCGATGCCTTGAGCCTGCAGGCAGGGAGAGGAAGGGGCGAGCAGCACGTGGCGTGGGCTGCTCTGCATCCCAAGTTTAGGGCAGCAGAAGCACCAACCCACAGGGACCAGTTGGAATTAGGGCTGCTGTTGGTGAAACCCCTCACCGGCGCTGCCGGGGCGGAGGGGAAATCACC
>NW_010549181.1:3278-3624 GCF_000687285.1 Phaethon lepturus | reverse complement strand
GGGACGAGCCAGGTTCCCCCCCCAGCCCTGCTGCCCTCGCCCTGCGTGTGTGTGGGCTCCTCGTCCCCTCCCCGCTGCCAGGAGGTTTCTTTTCTGGTTCAGCTCTTCCAAGGCAGAAGCTGATTGCAGAGGGGTTGCGATCTCACTTGTGCTTTTAATCCCACTGCTGTCAAGCTCCATTAGGAGGTTCGGCATCATCTCGCTACCTCTGGGGCCGGGCCGCTGCTCGCCCAGCCTGAAACGAGGACAAGCCTGGGCTACGCTGGAGCGGGCAGGGGCCGGGAAGGCAGGGATGCTTTAGGGGCCACCGCTGCCCCTCCTGCCCTCCCCCGCACTTCCAGCCATG
>NW_010549181.1:2212-3237 GCF_000687285.1 Phaethon lepturus | reverse complement strand
GGCGGCCCGCCCACTTTGGGAGCAGGAGGGAGAGGAGTTGGGGTGGCAGCCGGCACTCTTCACGCCAGGAGCGCGGCTGCATTTCGGTAACCCGCTCACGACCTCCCTCTGCTCCCGTCGCAGCACGTGCGGCTGCGTTCACGCTGCATGCAGCTGGGCATCCCTGCCCGCGCTGGCGCGTGCGGCTCCCGGTACCTCAGCAGGAGGCGAAGCAGCCGGAGAAGCTGGTTGCGGGAAGGGGAGCTAACGGGCCAGAACCTGGGGCTGAGCATCCTTCCCAGCCTCGCAAGATGGGCTGCACGGCTCAGCAATGGGAGGGGAAGGTGCTCTCGCTCATCCCTGCCCCAGCCACCGATGCCCCGCGAGCACCTCCCGGGACGTTCCAGGGTGCCAGCGTTCCAGGCACACGTGCCACGGGGGGGTCGAGGGCTGCCCTAGGGCCAGCCCAGCTTGTCATTGCTCTCCGGAGCTTGTTCACAGCAGTTTTGCAGCCCCGTCTGCCCGTGGGCTTGCAGCTACCTGGGAAGGAGCTGATGTATGATGAGAGCATGAAGAAGGGCAGGGAAGATGTGAATACAGACGGCTGGAGCCCTAAAGGTGGCTGGGTGGTCATCAGGGTAACATCTCAATTCCCCCTGACCTTTCCGCCAGCTGTGCCCGAGGAGAGATGCCCTTGGCCACCCATGCTGGGGCTTGGCAGGCTCTGCCGTGTTGATTATGGCCGGAGCATGCCTTTGAAAGGCTTCTGTTGCAGCCAGGGAGGCTGGGGAGGGCTCTGCTGCAAAAAGAAGGACGGGAGAAAACCTTCCCGGGGCTGCCACCACAGTGGAGGTCGTCAGCCCTGCCCTGTGCTGGGGCTTTGGGGTGCTGATGCTGGTCGGGTCAGGTTAGCACCTCTGCACGCTCTGGTGGCTCCTGAGCCTCGCTCTGCCCAGCGCACGAGCCTGGCTTCGTCCCCAGGGGTTTGCCCTGTGCCAAGGCTGATCCCTGGGAGGATGCTCCGACCAAACCGCAGAGCTTGCCTT
>NW_010549181.1:897-2120 GCF_000687285.1 Phaethon lepturus | reverse complement strand
CTGGCCTTGCCATGAGCCCAGAGAAGTGGTCAGTGTACGTGTGGCAAGGTCACGCTTGGCTGGAAGGAGTTAATTTTCTGCTCTCTCTGTCCCTCCCTCCCACTCCCTTGAGCACCAGCGGGCTGCGGTGGGCTTGTCCCCACGCCCAGCCTTGGCCCCGTTTGGAGCTGTGTGAACCGCCAGTCCCGCGGGGCATGTTTTCCCTACGAACCCAACGCCGTGGCCGGGCCCGCGGCCATCGACTAGCCCCCGCCCCACCAACTTGCAAGGCGGAGAGGCCCCTCAGCCCATCGATGCACCGCGCGGCCCGAGGACGTCCCCGGCTCACGTGAGAGCCGACCCGCGTCACCTCCCCACAGCCCCTTTCCCCTAACCGGGGGCTCTTCCATGGGCACCAGGGCAGGGCAAAACCCCCAAGGGCTTTTCCTTGCTGGAGAGCCCCGGAATGCTCACACAGTGCAGCATTTTGTCCCAGTGCTGGGAAAAGCTGCTCGGCTCCATCAAATATTTAGGCTTTCTGTTTGTTGGAAAGCGGAAGGAAAGATGTGGCCCGTGGAAGCACTGCACCCACTGTGGCCTGGGAAAATCCTGCCTCCCCACGGGCGCTGGGCAAGTGGGGTAAAAATTGACGGGGGTTTTGAATTTCTCCAAGTTTTCCATGGGCACTGCCATTCTCAGAGCTGTCCCAGTGGATACAGCTGGTGGTTTTGCCCCAAATGTTGTCCCTTTCCCCCCTCAGAGGGGCTTAGGAGCATGCAGATAAAGCCCCGCTTTGCACATTTGCCACTAAACAAGGAAAATAACTTAAGACAGATGGTGAGCAGCCAGCGGCTCCTTAACCGGGCATTTAAAAATCACAGCACGGGGTGAAAAAAAATCTCCCCTGACTGCTCCATATGTGACTTTAAGTGGCTCATAAATCAGAAAAAGCAGCCCTGGCCCAGGGCTGGGAGAGCCTGCTGTGTGAACGCTGGGCAGCCGGGGTGCTTTTTGGGTGCCTTGCTTTGCACGTGCCGCCGCTCGCGCTGCCGATGGCTGCGAGGGCCCCTTGGCACCGGGGATGTGCGAGGCTTGTGCACCCCAAGGGCCGCACGGGTTTCTTCTGTGTAGCTTCAAGCGCTGCATCTGGGTCCCCCCGGGATTCTCCCGCTGCCTCCCGTGCCCTCGGGCTGGGGGTACTGAGCCAGCTCAGAGTCAACGTGGCTTTTGGGCGAAGCTCTTGC
>NW_010549181.1:0-392 GCF_000687285.1 Phaethon lepturus | reverse complement strand
TAATACTACGCTGCTGCCTAGTTGCGGTGGAAAGCCGTAAACCCCCAGCCGGGGAACATTCATTGCTTCTCTGGATGTAAAATACACAAGGGCTGAGCTTTAATGCCATTTATCTTTCTTTGGGAAGGAGGCAGCATAACTCTCGCGCCTAACGACGTTACCGGAGGCTCGTGCGGCGGGCAGCCCTGTGTGTCCCCGTGTGTCTCGTGGGCAGCCCTGGCCCTCGCCACGCCGGTTGGAGCTCCTAGGTGGTCGCACGTGATGGAGAGGGATCCTTTGTTTTGGGAACGTGACCTCCCTTGACCAGCTCCCAGGGGGAAAACCACCATCTGCCCCGTTAAATGGGTGCGCAGGCGCCTCGGCGGGGCTCTCCTCCAGCCCACCAGGGTGGG
>NW_010549180.1:650-12085 GCF_000687285.1 Phaethon lepturus | reverse complement strand
ACTCTCTGGGCTCAGCCATCCAGCCAGTTTTATTTTGCCTGATTTCTTTCATAATCTAGACCATAAAATGATATACAGACATTTCTGACAAATTCCTAATTTATAGGAGAGCTATAGCTCCTCTTTTTGAAAAAATATATGATCTAGTCTGATTTTGCAGCAAGTCAGTGAAGCAATCTCCAAATTTTAAGGGAATGTTTTAAGTACATGTAAGAACATTACTTTTTTGAAAATTAGAAAACTAATATAGGAAAAGTAGGACTGAAATGAGTTTTGAAGTTGCTTAGCAATGCCTTGCCTAACTTGTAACTACTTATATTTCAAAAAGTATTTCATCAGTCATTAGTATCATTCAGACCTGCTCTTTCTCATACTCAAAGGTGTAACCAAGGCATAAAGCAGGTCTGCAGGCATGGCACAGAAACAGTTCCATTCCAACAGCAGGCACATGGAGGCCCTCAAAAAGCAGTGTAGATATACCTATAGAGCCCTTGTTGTGAAGAAGAAAATAGCTAGCAACAATAATATTCACGCTTTAGATTTATTTAAAAGTCTATCCTATGGATGTCAGGTGTGTTTAAAGGAAGTGCTCATATTTTCAACACATTGGTGTAGTGTGGTATTTGTTTGAATAATGTCAAAAGTCAGCAAAACTAAAACCCAAATGGAATAAAACCTGTCTAGTATCATCTGCAATGGTTAAGGCTTCAAAGGCGATCAGCATAAAACTGTACCTGAGCAAAGATGATGGTGAAATGTAACAACAATCATAATATAAATGCTTATACATTGGAAAATGTTTTTAAAAAACCCTATAAAATGCTAGAGAATATCACACACTGAGTATACTATTTAGAAGCACTAAAAAAACCCCACTGAAGTAATTTCTGAAAGATTAGCAAGTTAATGTTGTAGAAAACAAGGTAAAACATACATACCTGCTGGATGACCAGTAATATTATAGAGAGCATGCACAGTGGAGTCTGTGCCCAACCATGATAAAGTTGGACTGCTACATAGTATAACAAACAAACTGAAAATAAACAACTGATGAAACTAGGTGAAGAAGGGACCAATTTAAGCAACATCTACAATAGAATTACTTTACCAGCATAAGACTACTGGTGTAGTGTGCCACCAAAGCAGTAGTGCAGCTGTAGCAAGTCACATCTTGAAAGCCTCCAAGGAGGGAGACTGTGACCTCTCAAGGCAACCTGCGCCGCTGCTGAACTGTCCTCATGGTGAATAGGATTCTCCTTATATCCAGTCAGAACCTCTCTTGTTTCTGCTTGTGCCCACTGTCATCCTCCCATCATGTACTTCCAAACAGCTCAGCTTCATCTCTCTTGACAATCTCCTACATGTTGGAAGGCTGCTATTAGGTGTCCTGAAGACTCCTCTTCTCCATACTGATCAAAGACCAGTTCCACGCCATAAAATACCCTCCTGTAATTACAAGTATACTGACACAGAAAGCAAATTCTTTGCAGACTGTATTTGCACTACATCTTTTATGTAGCCAACACAGAACAAACAATAATTTGTCTATCAACTCATCTGGATACATATTTTCAGCTCTTCTTCATACGATTCCCACCAGAGTTTTTCTTCTCTGAATGACTGGAAACGTGCTTTGTGAAACGTCTAGATGTCCTTCGCCTTGCATTATTTTACACAAAACCTGCACATTTCTAGTATTTTGCACTGAAAAATACTATCTGTATCACTTTTCAGTAAATGTTAGAAAGGATCTCAAGATTTAATCATCCAAAACAGTAGAACTTGTTTTGTATTTGCTTATTAGATAAAACATTAAATTACTAGTATGTACCGTAGTACTGTGTTGAAGACCTTGTGTGGTAAGAAGCAAAAAACCAGTTCCAGTACAGAAGACTTTTAAATCAAATGAAAACAGTGTAAAACATATGAAATAACAGAAGAATATAAATGAGAACTGCACTAACGCAAATATGTACTATTTCTGTAAAAGGGGGATATAAATAAGATGTAAAAAAAAATAATTCAGAAATCATCACATTAACTGGTCATATGGCACTTGAGGTATTAAACAAAAAAAGTAGTAGTAAGGGGTATTTTAAGACATGAACGAAGGCTCTGTGGACTGGTTTATGAAGGATATTCCATATTTTAATGGACTGTGTCAAAAAGAGGGACAGATTCTGGCAAATGAACTGAGCACTACAATGACAAAACAAAACAGTTGCTGAAATAAATGAATGAGAGCAGACACTCAGGTCTGTCAGTACATAAAACAGAGATGCGATTGCACAAACTCTTACTAGCTTGTGTGTCATGCAACAAATAAGAGGCTGACAGAGATGGGAAGACTAAGGTGAAAAGATCAACATGACCAGATTTAATACGATTTTCCATCTCTTTTTGAATTACAAAGTTTGTCAAAGCTCAGAATGGAAATGCTATGGTTGCAAATATGGGAAAAAAATGTTTTAGGTAAGTTAGTCATACAATAATGGAAAAGGATTAATTCCTGAATACTTAACAGTGAAGAAACAGAAAACTTTAGGTATGCTCTAGTTGTGCATATCTACAGAAATGGAAATTTGTGTGATGGCACTGAATTATAGGCTTGAATGCTTTGGAAAGCAATGGTACCATCAATAGTGACAGAGTTTGACAGACAAAGATTAAGATTTAGGACAGTGCATTTTAGTTTTGAAAAACTGGATTTACTTTAAAGTTGATACACACTTAACTACAAGAATCACTCATATATTATAAACCAACTCCTGAAGTTCTTGCTATGCTAAAACTTCTGTGGAAATGAGACATTTCTCAAAGTAATGACCTGAAGATCAGGCAAACCTCCCGTTGACTGCATCCGGCATGGAAACCATTTTGGCGACCTGCGCTACCGGAGCCCTCTGGTGGGTGAACGAGGGAAATGCCCCCGAAATGGCGATCGCCACCCAAGACGACTCCCGCCACTTAAACTGGATTTTTACATCTAAGACTGCAGTGTTTTGTAATTATTAATTGCCTAAAATGTATTTATTTGAATCACTTATGACAAAACGGTGAGTTTCGGTATCACTCCTCCTCTGTGTTTTTCCCCCAACTACTCTAGTGATTATTCAGCTGCAACCCAAAGAGAAAAGCAGTTTCCTCGCAGAAAATAAATGAAACGGGAACAATACGTTAAACTAAACCCTTGTCAACAACACAGAGGAAAAAGTGTTACTATACCATGTAGCCATTTCTGCTGTTTCTATTACTGGGGACAGGGAACAGTAGTAGCTTGAAGCCCTAGCATTCCTTTGGGTCTTGTAAAATAAACACCACACACCCCAAAGCTTTCAATACTGAGATTGCTCCTCACTATGTACATACACAGGCCTGGCTCTGCACGGTTTGCATATACTTAATGTCTTTTGCATCCATATATTTATTTTTTTTTTTTTCTCAGGATGCAGGCAAAGAGATCAGTATTTGGTTGTACCCATAGTCACTGACAACCAAGTGATATGAGCCACACAGTTAAAGATCGTACATTTAAGAAAGGATAGAAATAGCAGAAAGTAAAATTATTTGCTCCTGTGTGAAGTCAAAACTACAGATCTAACTGCTGCTATACCAGTACTGATCAAAAAGGTCTAAATGATAAAACTTCAAAGTCAGCAGCCATAATCTCATTCCATTCCTCCTCTCTGTGACATTGCTTCATGTTACTGCCCTACTATTCAATTCCTGGTGCAACTGCTGAGAATAACGATTCCCTTTGCATTCTCCAAAATGTTATCTTCTACCTAAACACAGTTGCTGTGCGAGTTGCATGAATCACTAACTTGTTCAGGTAGGAAGTGACTCTTGGGACCTTTCTTGCCCTGCTTTGAGCAGGAGGTTGGACCACGATGAATCCTGACCAGATTGCCCAAGGTTTTATCAGTCAAATCTTGTAAACCTCCAAGAATGGAGGTTACAGAAACCTATCTGGGCTATCTGCTCCACTTCTTTATTATCCTTACACTTTTTTTTTCCTTACATATATCCAGTCAGATCCTCCTATTTCAATTTATGTCTGCCGTTTCTCCTCTTACCATGCACCACTGACTCCATTGTGTAGACAACCTCCCTGCCAGCCCTGACACCCTGCTGTTAGGGCCCCTAAAGCCATCTCTTCCCCAGGCTGAACAAGCCCAGCTTCCTCACCTCTCCTCAGAAAGCAAGTGCTCCAGGCCCAGCCACCCTGGTGTTCCTCCCCTGAACTCGCTCCAGTTTATCAATGTAGGTCTTGAACTGAGGAAATTTGATTCATCAACTTTCTTTTCCCATCATTAAGCCTACCTTTTTTCTCATTTTGAAAAAAAAGGGAACTTCTGTGCTCCTCGGTATGGGTTTAAAGCCTCATTTGTTGGTTAAAGATGAGGCTCAACTGTTCCCTATAGTATAAAATCACCTCTCTGGTGCTGCTAGACAGTCCATAATGTGCAGGACTCTTTATGCAGTCCATATGCTAGGTTTAAATAATGTAAATGGCTTTGAATCAGTCCTCTGAACCAGAAGAAATTCACCTTTATCATGAGAAGATTACTCTCTAACTGTATCAAATGATAAAAACTTAGCCTTTGTTGAGGTCCTGAGAACAGGTATACCTAGCCGGACTAACTGAAAGATAGTAACATAAATGATTGAAAGACTGTGCAGCTTCCTATATTGACTTTCCAGAGCCAACAGCAAAGCCTTTGGAAAACAGGGAAAGTGGGAGAAGCTTCCCTTGCAAATCCTGCCTGTTTCTGGCACTCCCCTGCTTAGGGACCTTCTGAGATGGAGGTTGCTTCTCTATCAGAGTGGTTAATAGTTCTTGACAGACCTCTCATCCATTAATTTTTCTATTAAAACAGAAAGTGTCAGGGGAATATGGCAGTTCATACTCATTTTTGTTGTGGCAATGTTCACACATTTCTATTGTGGAAGTTCACGTTGTTTTCATTCTTATCAGCTCATACACAACTGTAATTTACAAATAGAACAGCTTTTAATTATGATTTAAAAAAAAAAAAGAAAAAGAAAGAAATTGACCTTGAAGGCTCCTAATTGCTTTTACAGCCCACATTAAAGAAAATGTTACTGACCTACACACACTGTCTCCTGGAGAAATGAATCACCTCTTCTGCTCTCAGATTCCTTTTTTAAAATTATGTTTTTGTTGAAGTAAAACTGAGGAACAGAACAGAACAGAAAAGAACCTCCATAAACATTATTATGCAGTTGTTAGTACTGTGCTAAAAGTTTAGTTAGTTTAGTACTAAAAGAACAACCACTTGAAGTTCTTCCATAAATTAATTCTGAATTTCCAACTCAACTATTTATTTTCATTTAGCATGTTGCAATCTTTTAAAAGACAATCTCTGTTCAAATTGAAAAAAAAAAGGCAACAACAAACCCCACTTTTCCCCTACTTCAATACTACGACAGCAATAAGAGACACACATCTTAATGCACAGATTAGCTATTCCTCTCCACCTTATGACAGTTCTCTGCTTTCCTAGAGTTCACTAGTCCCAAACTACACCAGGTTTTTCTTTGCACATTAGAAACTCCCATGTTCTAGGGACTGGGCTTTGCCTAGGACAATGATCCATTTTAAGTACATCAATTATTATGTACATCAATTATACAATTTGGTTTATATATTTTGTGGAATTTATTATAAAAATATTGTTAAGAATAACATGCTAAATAGACACAGAAAGTGATTTGACAAATTGATGGCACAGAAAGCCTATCTTTAGCCTCCAAAAATGATGATTCAATGTCTGACTTGGGTTCCCTGAAGAACATCCTGCCAGCACTGATGGGTATGCTGGGAGGAACACCACTGCATGCTTACCTGCTTTCCCTAAATTCCACTAAATATTGAGAAAACCTTTTTACCAACCCAGTGGGACCATTTGTTTTTCCTCAGTGTGATATCATTACTTTTTTCAAAAACTGTCTCTACCTTACACTTATCCAACATAAGAACTGAGCTGACTTAAACCAAGTTAAGGTCAAACTGGTATTTTCACTAGGTTCATAAAACCATGCCCTGTCCCTATTTTTCATATAAATGTTGAGCCAACAGTACAAACTACTGACATTGAATAAGGTTTAAAGGGAAAATGAGGTTTCTCTCAGTGAAAAGGAATGATAGGCTGCACTGAAGCCAAGCACTCTGAAGAGATCAGCATGATTGAGGAGCTTGAAACAAGGTAACATTTTAGGATAAGGAAACAATACAAGGAGCAAAGACATAAAGGACACATCATGATGTTCTCTGTTAACCTAGTGATAAAAAAATGTCCAATTTAATCTCGTGAATGCCTCTAAAATATTTGATAATTGTTATGCAGACTGACAGATTCCAACTTTGTCTTTTTTTTTTTTTTTGGCTATGCATGATACTGTGGAAAGTCTTATAGAATGAAAATTAACTCTTAACAGTGTTTAAGAAGAAAACCAATGCTGTGCTACTGGTTAAATAAGGCTGAGTAAGCACTGAAATACAGTGATGGAAGGAAAGATGTCTGCATTGACATAATACAGTATGACAAACCAAACTCAGAAGCCTAGTTTGGTCTGCTGTGATGGTAAAATAACTATAACATTAAATCAAACAGAAGAAATTTCAAGAAGTTATAGTCAACTTTCCTCACACAACTTTAAGAACTTAAAAAAAAGAGTTATTATTACCAATGGTTAGTAGCATGTACTTGCACAGTACCAGGTCCAGCGAGTTCTGTGCCACAGGGCTCACAGGTTTTACCAGATTCTAAGCCACATAACACAAAGAATAATTACACCTTCAAGCATACGACCATGACATATTCTGTCAAATACTGGCAAACCCAGTTTCACTACTTTCTTTTCTAACATATGGAAAAAAGAAATATAGAAAAAGTAGAGTGAATCAAAGAATTTTAAAATGCGGCATTGCCATTAGCACACACGCTTTCAGCCCCCTTGAAACTTGTGGGATTATCAAGTGGTGACAACAGCAGCTCAGTCAAGCGAGAAGGTGCACCTGCTCCCTGTTGGAATGTACACTATCTAGTTCAAGTATGATACTAATCCCTTCTCCTGGTCAAAATGAAGACTGTATCTTGTTTCATACACTTCAATTTCTACCGTATCACTCCTCTTCTTTCTCCGCCTTTTTACCGCATGAATACTTTATTAATAAACAAACTTGTGGAATTTACTTTTAAGTAGCAGTTTTCACAGCAGTCTGGACTTTTTTCTCACTATACGTAAGTTTTACTATAATGGTTCCTTTTATATAAAGATTTTATGATATAAACAATATAAATTTAAAATTTGTTTTTAAATTTCTTTATAACACAAAATTTTTGCAATCCTTTTTTTTGAGTACTGTGCAACCATTTTGCCTGGGAAAGTGAGGATGGTATTTAGAGGAGACCATTGATATAATTCTTCATTTTTCCACACTATGGCTGCTACTGCCACAATGCATGTCAGGATTTTTTGAGGAATATGCTAACAGCATTCTTTTCAGACTCACTCGTTCTATTTTCATTCACACATTCTCTCAATGACTTGTAAAAATCCCTAATTTTTTTTTTCCAGTATGTGCAGTGATAATTTTTAAAGAGTCGGTTAATTATTAACTTGCAGTTCTCAACCCAGCTACAAACATGTCCAACAAAACTTTTTCAGAAATCATTTCACTGTTTGTACAGGCCCACTTTTTGTACTATTCTCACCCTGCAACCCCATAGGCGATGCCCTACACAAGTACTTCTATCCACTGCCACTCTTTAGCGCATTCACTGATCTTGCTGCACGTTGGGGCATCTTGACAACAAGCTTTTACTTGCAAGAGCAAAGAAGCATGAAAGAGGACAAGACAAATCCCTGAGTCTAGGCAGGAGAAGAGGCACATCCACTAGTGGAGTGTTGGGGGAATAGCGCCGCACAGACAACTACTGGGCTCACCTGATAGGCCATGCTAGCTTAACCTGGGGGTTGGAAACACAGCACTGGTGTACACCCCTGCAGCCAAGACTAGAAAGCAGAAGACTAGATCAGAAACTTTGGTATGAATGAGGCCACTCCACTGGCTGGCCCATACCACAACCCCCTACCTTCTCTCAAGCAATAACTCTCTGCAAAAAAATACACATGTTCTTCTGGCCCCCTCTTCTATTTATGTGGAGTGGAGATGTTTCTTCTGCACTGATGACCAATTGCCTCATCTCTTATTTCTTGACCCATGGTCTCTCATGAATTAGTCTTAATATTCAACATGCCTTATGGCGTTTTGTTCTGTGATTGCTTATTTTCACCCCATGCCATAACAACACAACTGAGTAAAGTGCAGGTAGACTTGGGGCACCACAAACTGTAGCTGTCCTAGAAGCTGTCCTACAGTGACTGTGAAAGACAAACATAGCCCTGGGATGCCAATAAACATCTAACCAACGTATCCTCAAGGGTGGTCCCATGAATAGACATTGTGAATACTTAGAAATATGACCTCAAATTTATCCATGAGCACCCTCTTACAGACAGAGCTGTGTGAATATAGACATGAAAAATGTTAGTCTTCAGTTCCCCAGGAATACTAACCAAGGGATGAAATTTCTGTCTCCAAAAGATATCACAAAAGTCAACACATCAGCTGAACACCATTTTTAAAACTGAAGTTTATAGGCACAACGTGCAGGAGAAAGGTCACTATTTGAATAATATAAAAAATAGTAACTTTGCTATTAAACTGTGGGGTTTTTTTACATTTTTACTTGACACCTGCAGCGTCCCACCCAATGGTAAAAAAAATGAAGTTGATCCTCTGAATTCTATTTGTAGATCATTCTTCAGATAAAGATCTGCTAATTTTATTAGAATAAGGGAGAAAATGCTTTGAATTTATAAACTCTGAATTTTAGGGAATAAAGAAAAAACATTCAGATAGCTAGTGGTAACATGGCATTGAACTTCCATAATGTACATAAAACCATTACTTCCATTCAAACAAAAACTGAAGTTCTTCCTTTAAGCTGTGAATTACATTTTACACACTGGCACATGAAAAATTTTTCACTAAAACCTTGAAAACCTTGCCTGTTACCCAATTAAGATTAGGTTAGCAATCTTATTTACCAAATAGGAATGGATCTGACAGAGTGATACTAATTTCTTCAAGATTACCATTTACTACAAAAATACAGGAAGATTTTAATAAAAGACTCAAAGATTGTCTATTTCTATTGGAGGAAATATATAAATTTGGGGGTTGGTTTTGGTGTTTTGTTTTTTTTTTTACTGTTTGTTAAACTACATAAACTCTTAACCATTTAGAATGGAAAAGATATTTTTATCATGCTGGAGTTATCCTTATGGCTTATTTAGTAAAGCAGGTTAAATATTTATGTAACCATTTCAGTCAAAACAAAAAGATTTGTGGTAGGATATAGCTATAGCATTCTTTTTTTTTTTTATAGCAGCCTTAATTCTTAACTAGTCACGAGTCTCTAATGTTTGGTATTTCAATATTTTATTGACAAAGGTATGGAGTGCCATACGAAACATAAAATCTTTATATACTCCAAGGGCAAATCACTTCCCTTCCTACATGGAAATAGTTATTTTTTAATGCCGTTCTTTAAGTTTTTAATTCTTTATGGGTTCTAGGGCAATTTTGAATTATAACATACATATTTCATAGTAATGACATCCAGGGAAATATTTTCTATGGTGGAGATCATATACACACATTAATAGTAATATATTAAAAAATCTAAGAGGATGTACACACGATAGTTATCTGCTTACTGACCTATAACTAATTAGAGTTACATAATATCTCCTGCTATTTTCATCAGGCTACGAGCCCACCTGCATTGACATGAATGGTCCTTCACTTGGTTCACTTCAGCACCACAGCCACTGCACAGCCACCTGCCTGCTGTCTGCGCCCTCACACCAAACGGAACCCCAGCGCAAGCATCTGCCCCTCCAGAATGAGCCTCCCAAACACCACCATTTCTCCATCAGCAGACCCTTTCTTGCAATGCTACAAGCTCACCTAAAACCTGCACCCATGACCAACCATCTAAGCAGCTTGTGAATAACCACTGCACTTTGCTTCCACCTCCACTGCCCTCACAGTAAGTTAACACAATGGTACAGGTATTTGCCCCTGCAAAGAACATTTCCCTCCACGAGCACCTACCTGCAAGGTTTACAAGCTCTCCAGAACCCTCCTCAACTCATTATCACTTGGTTCATGAACGCTGCCACACGCCAGTGCCCTCCACACTGCCCTGACGACAAACAGAGAAATACAGCTTGTGTCCATTTCTCTGAGGGGAAGCTTCCAATTCTCTTGTCCTCTGAACCACAGGTGCCTCCTTGCAAAGCTGCAAGCCCACCTAAACTCCCGCCACTCCCAACCACCCCACATATAGCTTGTGAGTGCCATCACAACACTTTCACTGCAAACTGAAGCCCAGCAAAGATGTTAGCTACTTCATGGCAAAGTTGCTCCACCACACACACCACCAGATACCTTCTCCTGAGAAAACAAGTCCACCTGAGCACACACCTCAGGTTTCCGGTGCTCACGAGCACCACCACACACTACTGCCTCATATATAGCCCTCATAATAAATTAAGGCTCAGCAAAAGCAAAAAACAGTCTGGGGTGAGGCTCTCGCAATTCCTTCACCAACAGATGCCTTCTCTCAAGGCTATGAGCCCAGGAGAAGTCCTAGCTCTCACCTGACCTTACACTTAGTTCATGAGCACTGTTGCCACCACCAGCTCCTGTCACTCATACTGGCCTCACAGCGACCGGAAGCTTGGTACTTCAGGGCCAAGCTCCCCCTGCCCCAAACAGTCTCTTCTCACAAAACGGCCTGAATCTCAACAGCCTCGTACTTGGCTCATGGGTACCTTTGCTCTCACAGCAAGTGGAAACATAGCAAAAGTATCTACTGTTTCAGGATAAGAATGTGGCCACTTCTGTACACTGGCAGGTCCCTTCCTGCACCTCTGTGAACCCGTTGTACCAAGGCTGATGAACTATCAAAGCTCGTGCACGTTTTCACCCATGAGCCACCTGCACACCAAACAGAAACCCAGCACAGCAGCCCATGCTCCGGAACAAGGCTCTCAACCTACCCCCGTGGGCACTCCTGCAGACTCCACTGCACCTGACCCGCACAAAGCCCTCCCAACAGATTAAAGGCTAAGACAGGTGTCAGCACCTTTAAGGTGAGACTCTCCCACTCCCCTGCCACCACATCCACGCTTTCAAGGCTGCGAGCTCCCCTGAGCACCACCTAAGCCCTCCCCAAGGTCGCCCTCACATGAGCCGTTAGCGTCCCCGCACTGAGGCAGGGCTTGTCGCCAGACCATGATCCCGCCCCAAGGCCACGTGCACCACCGCCTGC
>NW_010549180.1:0-208 GCF_000687285.1 Phaethon lepturus | reverse complement strand
GCCCCCTCCCCCGCCCCCCGCGAAAACCTCTCCGTGTGTGTCCGGACGGGAATGAGACGCTAACGAAGCCCGCTTCGAGAAGCTGTACGTGACATAGGAAAATATTTTAGGTACTTTAACGGAGAAAAGCAACAATCAAAAAGTTGAAAGCGCTCGAGACCTCTTAGCGCACCCTTTATCTTCCCCCAAGTCCCCTTTTTCAACTGCC
>NW_010549179.1:0-1134 GCF_000687285.1 Phaethon lepturus | reverse complement strand
CTCCCAGTACCCCCCCAGTGCTCCCCTCAGTATCTCCCCAGTACCCTCCCAGTGCTTCCGCTCTGCCCCCAGTGCTTCCAGTATCCTCCCAGTCGACCCCCCAGTGACTTTCCAGTGCTCCCAGTATGTTCCCAGCATCCCCCTGTACCCCCAGCATCCTCCCAGTGTCCTCCCTGTTCTCCCAGCCTGCTCCCAGTGCCCCCCAGTACCCCCCCAGTGCCCCCAGTATCCCCTGCAAGTGCTTCTGGATCCTCCCAGTATCCACCCAGTCTCCCCCCGTGACTTCCCAGTGCTCCCAGTACCCACCCAGTGCTCCCGGTACCCTCCCACTACCGTCCCCGTGTTCCCAGTCTGCTCCCACGGCTCCTCCAGGCAAACTGGTCCCTACTGGTGTCCTACTGGTCCCTACTGGTGCATATTGTTATCTTACTGGTTCAAACTGGTGCCTACTGGTATCCTGTTGGTTTCCTACTGGTGTCTTAGTGCTCCTTTCTGGTGTTTACTGGTTCAAACTGGTGTCATACTGGTGCCCTATTGGTGCCTACTGCTGCGTCCTGGTGCCTAGTGGGGCCTGCTGGCGCATACTGGTTCAAACTGGTGCCTACTGGTGTCCTACTGGTGCCCTACTAGTGCATACTGGTACATACTGGTGCCCTACTCCTCCATACTGGTGCCTGCTGGCACCTACTGGTTCAAACTGGTGCCTGCTGGTGTCCTGCTGGTGGCCTACTGCTCCCTACTGGTGTCTTACTGGTGTGTACTGGCACCTTACTGGTGCCTACTGGTGTCCCGTCTTCCGTGCTGGTTCAAACTGGTGCACACCGGTGCCCTATTGGTGCTCTACTTCTCCCTACTGGTTCTAACTGGTGCATACTGGTGCCCTATTGGGGCATACTGGTGCCCTACTGGTGCGTACTGGCGCTATACTGGTGCCCTACTCCTCCCTACTGGTGCGTACTGGTGCATACTGGTGCGCTACTGGTGCATACTGGTGCCCTACTCCTCCCTACTGGTGCATACTGGTACGCTACTGGTGCGTACTGGTTCAAACTGGTGCATACTGGTGCTATACTGGTGCCCTACCCCTCCCTACTGGTGCGTATTGGTGCATACTGGGGCCCTATTCCTCCCTAC
>NW_010549178.1:34892-35796 GCF_000687285.1 Phaethon lepturus | reverse complement strand
GGAGGGGAGGATAGCTGCAATTTATAGTGCCTTTTGGGAGGTGGAAGGAGGAGAGCTGCTCGCAGCCCTTCTCCCCAATTTTTTTTTTTTTAGCCTTTATTGAAAACCGTATATTTCGGCTGTATTCACTTCTAGAGGAGCGTTTTTATTAGCCTCTTCACCTGTGTGCTTTTATGTGCCTGTAACACTTTGATGGTAGTGATTTACTTACCTCTATTCAGTTCCAGTTTAATCGTTTGTACAGTCTCCGAGACCCTTTTCTCGCCAGCTCTCTTCCAGCATTGACAGATGAGGTGTGTGTTGTCGCTGGGTTTTGGTGCTGGGGCGGGATAATACTTGGGAACAGGCTGGAATCCATCCCTGGTGGCACTGTTACTTTGATAACGCTTAATAACCTTGTTCAAAAGGGTTTGATGCACCCTTCCCCACCACCACCCCTGGATTGCCAGTGCTGAACATGAAGAAATGCGTTGTCGCCTTGCTTGCCTGAAGTTTCTTTTTTGGGACGTAGAGTTTCTTTTTTGTCTGAAGAGTGAGGGAAGGCTTACAGGGAGAAGAGGTTGAGTCTTTCTTTGGTAATGAATTAGAGTTAGCATAAATGGGTCCTGGTGAAACTGTATCTATACCTGTAAGTCTTAACAGGCTGAGAGCGGTGAGGTAATTGAAGGGCCTTTGTGTTCTCAGGTCTCTGATCTGTACAGCCAGGAGGTACAGTAAAATATGTGTCAAAAATCTTAGCCTGCAGAGAAATTGATAGCAAGTAAGTGCTTCTAAGTAGTATCTTCTGTGTGGCATATACTGTTAGACTTTCGAAATGCGCTTTTCAATCCGTGCTCGAATTGTAGCTTCTATCTCCAACTGTGGTTTAGTCTCTTTGTTTCAGTGTAGTGAGCTCTTCCCCCAC